>NW_011385567.1:4904-5416 GCF_000754665.1 Bison bison bison
GGCACCCTTGATGCGACCCACAAAGTTCCCCGACATCCCGGTCTCCCTCGAGAGGAACACCGAGGTTTTCCGGCACCACTTCCTCTGAGCCCCTTCAACCCTCCTGATCTGGACAGGAGGGTCGACTCCCCTGCTTTGTCTGGAAGGGGTTGCCGACCTTCCGATCACACCTCAGGATGAGGCCGGTCTCACGACGACATTCCAGACATGGCCTCGTGGGTGGTTCCACATTCCGAAGGACCCCGATTTCCCGGTCCCCTCTTGATAAGAACCCGATGCCCGGACACCTTTTCGAACTCCACCCTGTGAATGAAGTCAACACGAAGGGGCAGTGACTCGCCCGTGCATCGTGGGGAAAAGAACCCCAGGTTCCAAATACCGCTCGACAAGTGGCCTGTCTCCCCGGGAACACCTCGAGAGGCAAGCGGAGTTCCATGCCTCAACCCAAGACGAGGCCTGACTCTCCTGTCCCAAGTCTGCAGGGGACCTTGTGATCAGAGTCTGAAGTCAGA
>NW_011385568.1:0-760 GCF_000754665.1 Bison bison bison
GCCCTGCGGGGCAGGACAGCAGAGCGATGCTGGCACCGTGAATCCTGCACGGCATGAACTGCCCTGATGAAAGGACTGTGCTCATCGCCAGATGCTGCTCGGAAGCACCACAGCTAGAGTACAAAACCTCTCAGCAAAGCCGTCCAGACCTTTTCTGTTTGAAGGAGAAAAAGACACAGCTTGTGCCACCATCCAAGATCATTTGCAGTGATGATGCAGGTTACTGGAACCCATGACAACAAGAGAAACACAGAAAAGGTACCTAACCCCTCCACGCGAACACCATGTGCCTGGATCGTATTTCTCGGTAACATACAGACTGGGGACTACTCACTGAAGTACTTACACGCAGTTCGAGTGTCATTCGCTCACAGTGGTTTCCATAAGGCACCCCCAGGTCTTCACTAAGAGATGATCTTGTATCACCCTAGAGAGGTGGGAAGTTCAAAAGGGAGGAGACATATGGGTACCTATGGCTGATTCATGTTGAGGTTTGACAGAAAAGAAATTCTGTAAAGCAATTATCTTTCAGTTAAAAAATAAACTAATTTAAAAAAAAAGAAGAAGAAGAAGATGATCTCTCTTGGACTCCCAGCGTTTCCGCTGGTCCTGGGTGTGAGGAAAGGAAAGACAGTGTGGGAACAGATTAACCCTGCAGGGTCCAAACAGGTCTCACTGATACATTTCGGTGTGTGGTTAAACCAGGGGGAGGTTTTAGGAAACATGCATGGCATGTATTGTTATAAACAATGAGTGCGTT
>NW_011385569.1:0-559 GCF_000754665.1 Bison bison bison
TCACCTTGCTTATAGTTTCCTTTGTTGTGCTGAAGCTTTTAAGTTTAATTAGGTCCCATTTGTTTATTTTTGCTTTGACTTCCAATATTCTGGGATGTGGGTCATAGAGGATCCTGCTGTGATGTATGTCAGCGAGTGTTTGGCCTATGTTCTCCTATAGGTGATGTCTTAAAGCATCATGCATGTTGTAGCATGTGGCAAAATTTCCTTTATATGGCTAAATAATATTCCATTGTATGTATATATCACATTTGATGGACGTTTAGATGCTTCCAACTCTTAGATGTTGTGATTAGCGCTGCTTTGAGCATGGCTGTGCAAATATCTCAAGACCCCATGTTAACTTCTTTTTAATTTATATCCAGAAGTGGAATTGCTGAATCATATGGTAGTTCTATTTTTTAATTTACTGAGGAGCCTTTATACTGGTTTCTGTAGCAGTTGCACCATTTTAAAATCTATCCATAACACGCAAGGATCCACTTTCTGTACGTGCTTGCCAAGAGTTGTCCTTTCCTTTCTTTCTTTTTACCTTTCCTTTCCTTCATATGTAAATATG
>NW_011385570.1:0-673 GCF_000754665.1 Bison bison bison
TTTTTCCTCACTTAACTAATTAAGCATGTACACTGTGATCATCAATGGAGTGCGTCTATATATCATATGTTTATAAAAACTGGAAAGAAAATACCAAACTGAATAATTATTATTTGTGATTGTGGAAATGTGGGTGAATTTCCTTTACCTTTGTACTTTTCTGTAGTTAAAAGAAATGTTCTTTAGTAAACACATAATGCCTTTGAAATCCAAAAAAAAATGTTTATAAAATAACATATGGGTTCTTTTTGCACCATTGGGCACGTTTGTCCCTCTTCCCTGACCTCAGTCTCCTCTCCCGGCTCCTCAGTTTCTATAATTTCGTGTATCTTGTACAAAGCATAGTTTTATATGACTTGGATTTTTAAAGAAGAATTATACTGTAATATTTTTCTTACTTCTCAGTCATAAGTGATAAGAATGCTAATAGTTTCAAGTCAGGAAGGTTGATTCCTCCAGCTCCATTTTTCTTCTCAAGATGGCTTTGGCTATTTGTGTTTCCATATAAACTGTAATTTTTTTGTCTAGTTCTGTGCAAATTCTATTGGTAGTTTGATAGAGGTTGCATTGAATCTGTAGATTGTTTTGGGGAGTACAGTCATTTGCTAAGCTTCTGTTTGATCCCACAACCGTGGCTAGTAGCAGAGCTCTAGGGTCCAGCTAAGGGAAAATC
>NW_011385571.1:0-914 GCF_000754665.1 Bison bison bison
ACCACGTGATCAGTGCATGCTCAGTCACGTGATCTGTGCTTGATAAGCCACGTGATCAGTGCCTGCAGAGTCACGTGATCAGGGCCTGCCTAGCTGCCTGATTCCTGCCGGCTCATCTGCATGACAATTGCCAGCTGAGCTGCGTGATTCCTGTCGGCTCATCTGCTTGACAATTGCCAGCTGAGCTGCGTGATTCCTGCCTGGTCACCTGCTTGATTATTGCCGGTTGAGCAGCATGATTCGTCACTGCTCAGCTCCATGCTTATAGCCTGCTGATTGGGTGGTTCGTGTCTGCTCAGCTCTTTGAGTATTGCCTCCTGAGGTCCCTGTTCGGGCGCCACCTGCCGGGGACCAGCCCCAGCTGATCCAGGGTATTCCAAGGAGAGATGGCCTAGGCGACTATTTATATGCTAATCAGAGATGTCAAGAATAATAGAATGAGGAGAGCTCAGTAGGAAAATTCGGTGGAGAAAAGAGACTGACGTAGCTTGGTTTACGCGGGAGACCCATCAAACTTCAAGACAAGAAGTTGGCACCACTTACGTAGGCCGCAGGCGCCCTCTCGAATAGCCAAAGGTGCCTCACCCTAGCCACCTTCTCGAGTGCGTCTAGCAGTCCCAGGCATAATTAGTAAGCGTAGGTAGGGTTCCTCGCTCCAGATGAAGACTCAGACTGGAAGTTAAAGGGAAGAATGAAAAGGAACTTTATGAATTGGAGCTGTAAGTTAACACTTTGACAGAGAGAGCGAGATGGTGGTGGGGGATAGGCCCCCGAGTGGAAAGTCAGAGGTGAGAGGCACAAAGCAATAGAGTAGGCAGACTGTGGTTTGTTGGGGGGGGTAGAGTGCCGTAGAATATCCGAGTGGACTCCTGAGGCTACGATCCCGCATTTGCGTATGCCGAGCCTGCTTCTTC
>NW_011385572.1:0-949 GCF_000754665.1 Bison bison bison
CTTCTCTCTATTGAATGGTGATCCGCCCCACCCAGCCATTCCATGTCTCCACCTTGAGACGGCCCCTTCGGCACCGCGCAGAGGAAGGGGGCTGGGGGGTGGGGAGGGAGGCCGAGGGACAGATTCGCCTCGTGTCAGGCCAAAGGAGTCTCCTCCTTTTGGTAACCCAGGAAACCCCGCTCACGCGTGTGAGGATCACGGACGTGCGTGGAAACAGCCACCGTCCCTTGACATCTTCCCCTCCGTGGGAGGAGGTTTTCCTCCCTGCCTGCCTTCAGAGGGACAGAAAAGGAGGGAGGGGCAGAGCGTTCCTCTGGCGCTGGCCGGCTCTTAAGTCACTTGACTCCAAAACACTCCACAGGGCACGGAGGTTCACGTGCAGGGTGGGGTGGGGTGGGGTGGGGTGGGGTGGGGACGGCGGCCTACTCCGGACCCCACCAGTTTTCCCTCCTCTTGACACTTGCCTGGAACCCATGAAAAGCTGAGCTGGTGACTGTGTGTGTGAGTGCGTGCATGTACGCGTGTACATGAGAGACGGCGCGTGTGCGTGTGCGTGTGTGTGTGCGTGTGCATGGACGTGAGAGAAAAAGAAAGGAAAAAAAAAATAATAATAATAAATCCAGAAGGAAGGAAGGAAGGAGGGAAGGAGGAGGGAGGGACGAAATAGGTTAGTTCGTAGGGGCCTCCGTGTCATGGCAAGAGTTTCTGAGCACAGATCCTCCGTTCAGGGAAACAGTGATCGTATCTCCTCTCAGGAGGCCGTGATGTCGATGGACGGGTGCGGGAAAGCAGGCCTGGGGTGCAAGCCATCAGGTTTTTTTGTGTTTTTTGTTTGTTTTTTTTTTTTTTTTTTCCCTCTAGTAGGTCTACTTGTAGGGTACCTAAGGAAACTACACAGGTTCATCCCTGGAGCGGATTCGAGAACCAGTCGGCAGAGGGAGAGGCAGTC
>NW_011385573.1:0-572 GCF_000754665.1 Bison bison bison
AAAAGAAGCATTTCTAGCAATAAAAAGGAGCATCTCATACTGATACAAGTTCAATCTAGCAAGAAGATGAGGATTCTAAACTTGAATGTACCTAATGACATAACTTCAAAATATCAATACATAAAAACCAACAGAAATAGAAAAGGAGTAACAGCCAAGTTCATAATCCCAGTGGGAGACGTTAAAGACACATCTCTCGTGGAACTGGGCCCTGGTATGTAGTCACCTGCAGCCATGAAGTACCTGAAATGCGGCTGGCTCTACAATCAGATGCGCTGCAAGCATGAAACTCACACTGGATTTTAAAGACTTAGCATGAAAAAAAGACGTGAACTATTTCATTAGGTTTTATCATGTTGATTACACACTGAAATGATAATATTTGGGGTGTGTTAAAATAAAATATATTACAGGTAATTTCACCTACTTCTGCTTTTATTCAACGTGGCTACCGGAATCTGAATTACATGAGTGACAAGCCTGATCTGACTGATACACATGGAACACTGCATTCCCATGATACATATTCAAGAGCCCAAGGACATATAACAGAAAGAATATGTATTGAGCCA
>NW_011385574.1:0-536 GCF_000754665.1 Bison bison bison
GATGGCTGAAAAGCATTGTTGACTCAAAGGTCATGGGTTTGAATACAACTCTGGGAGATTTGAATGGCAGGTGAGCCCTGGGTTCTTGCTGTACATGGAGTCACAAGAGTCTGACAAGTCTGAGTGACTGAACAACATCAAAAAGTTAGAACTGGCAATGCTTGGGACATGGTTCAGATTGCATGTTAAGTCTGTCATTGTAATTGGAATGATAAGTGAGATTTGGGACATTTGAAAGAACACAGCTCTTGTTAGTTTCCTGTTTTCCTCCCTCATATTGTACTTCCCACAATGCTTTTTAAAGCTTCCCAGAGAAGGAGAACACCGGCGGTGTCATATGATATCCTGAGATGGAAACCTTATCCCACCTGCCACTTGGATCTATAAGCTTGGCCTTAGGCAGAAGCAGACATTGTCTGTAAATACCTGGTAGAGCTGTCCATCTTCTGATGTGTTAACAGGAATGGTATGTGATCTTAAGGGTTATCTCTAAGTTAAGCACACTTATAGCTTCTCAATCAACCTCTCTTATCCTG
>NW_011385575.1:0-1000 GCF_000754665.1 Bison bison bison
AGGGGCAGCTAGCGTGGTGAGTCCTCCTCAGCTGAGTGGGTTCTGGGGACGCCCTTGAGTTCAGGGCTGCCCTTTCAGTAGCCTCACTGGAGGCTTGTTTGGGGGGTAGAGGGGGCAGAAGCCCACTTAGAAGACGTGCTCATTCCCAGGGGTAGTGGTTTCTGAAGGAGTTTATACTGGTTGGTTCGACTGTGACCCAGTACCTTGCAGGGTCGTGTTTGACAGGGGGCCTGAGCTGTGGGCACAGCCTGCCTTCTCCTGCACTGCGCACTCAATTGTTGACTTTTTGGCAGCCCTCCCCCTCTCTGCACCCTTGACAGTGGACCTGAGCCCAGCCCCCCTGTTGCCACGGAGCCCCTTGTGACCGAGTGGGTTCCAGTTCTGGGCTCCTGGGAGATGTGCTGGAGGCGGAGCCTTCATGCCATTTGGTGGTCATAGTGTGAGAGCAGTGGTCATAGTGTGAGAACGGTGTGTGTGAGAGTGGTGTGTGAGAGCAGTGTGTGTGAGAGTGGTGGTCGTAGTGTGAGATTGGTGGTGATAGCTCGGTAGCCGAGGTATCCTACCGTGAAACAGCAGTTGCCCCCGAGTCGGGGGCTGCCCCTATCCGCGAGGATGGGTCGCAGAAGGGCCCGCCTTTGGGCGTTATTCCAGCGCTGCAACCCCAAGGCAAAGGCGAAGACTAGGAAGGACTTGGCCTCGGCCCACGTCCTGGAAGCAGAGCAGCCTGAGGTGAGAGCAGCCGGGGGCTGGGCCCGTCAGATTGGCCCTCACCCGGCGAAGCATTGGGGTTGTGTTTCACTTTGTTAGCATGGTTGTGGGCCCTGCCGGCCAGGGCATTCTGGCCTTAGTGGGCAGGATCGACCCCAGCAGGTTTACCTTGTAAGAGGTTGTGCAGTTGCTGCATGGAGGATGGGCGGGGGCCCCACGAAGAAGGGAAACACTGGCTGGAGAAGTCACTGGGGCACGATGGACTGAGCTATAGAGTCAGTCCTTGAAGCAG
>NW_011385576.1:0-779 GCF_000754665.1 Bison bison bison
AGAAAAGGAGTAACAGCCGAGTTCATAATCCCAGTGGGAGACGTTAAAGATACATCTCTCCTGGAACTGGGCTCCCTGGTACGTAGTCACCTGCAACCATGAAGTACCTGAAATGTGGCTGGCTCTACAATGAGATGCGCTGCAAGCCTGAAACACATGCTGGATTTTAAAGACTTAGCATGAAAAAAAGAACGTGAACTATTGCATTAGGTTTTATCATGTTGATTACACACTGAAATGATAATATTTGGGGTGTGTTAAAATAAAATATATTACAGGTAATTTCACCTACTTCTGCTTTTACTCAACGTGGCTACTGGAATCTGAATTACATTTGTGACAAACCTGATGTAACTGATACACACGGAACACTGCATTCCCACTGACACATATTATTTTCAAGAGCCCAACGAACATATAACAAAAAGAACATGTACTGGGCTATTAGGAAAGCTCAAATTATTTCAAAAGACTGAAATAATGCAGAGTATACTTAGGGACTGCAATGGGCTGACAGTTTATGGGCCCTCAAACTTCCCCCCGCACGTGGTGATGATCCTAGGAGGCAGGCACTCTGGGAGGGGTCAGGCCAGGAAGGAATGGGCTCCCGTGCTGCGAGGACAGGGAGAAGCAGCAGGCAGTCTAGGAACCAGGAAACATGACTCACCAGACGTGGCACCTGCTGATGATCTTGGGACTCCCCAGCCTCCAGGACTACAAGAAACAACTTTCGTTGTTTATCAGCTAGTCTACGGGATTTACAACAGTAGCCCAAAAAG
>NW_011385576.1:4772-5502 GCF_000754665.1 Bison bison bison
ATTTATCCTCTTAGAACTTTCTATGGACAAGAAAGTCCAGATCCTCTGCTTTTTATTTTTCTTATTCTGTTACCTGGCTATTTGGTTGGGGAATTTGATCATTGTGATTTCTATTACATGCAGTCAGCTAATCACCCAGCCCATGTACTTCTTCCTTAACTGCCTTGCACTCTCAGACCTCTTCTACACCTCCACTGTGACACCCAAACTCATGACTGACTTACCGATGGAGAAAAAGGCCATTTCCTATAAAAACTGCATGACACAGCTTTTCACCACCCACTTCTTTGAGGGGGGATTGAGGTCTTCACCCTCACAGGGATGGCCTGTGACTGCTATGTGGCCGTCAGCAAACCTCTCCACGACGCCATCACCATGAACAGGCAAAAACGTCACTCAATTCTCATAGCGTCGTGTGCAGGGGGACTTCTTCATTCTCTTGATCTCTTTCTTCTTGCGATTGTTTGACCTTTCTGTGGCCCCAGTGAAATAGATCACTGTTTCCGTGATGCGTATCTTTTGTTGAAACTAGCCTGCACTGATACACAAAATTGGCTTTTTTGTCATTGCCAATTCTGGCTTGATGGGACTGGTGCTCTTTGTGGTTTTGATGGCCTCCTACACTTTGATTCTGTATAATGTGTGCACATATTCTGCAGAAAGCCACCATAAAGCACTTTCCACCTGTAGTTCCCACATCACAGTCCGTGATCCTCTTTTTCACACCTGT
>NW_011385577.1:0-748 GCF_000754665.1 Bison bison bison
AAATATATTGGAGTTTCTCCCCTTAATCTGGGAATATGTGTTACTTTCGTAGGTCTGTCATAACAAAGTACCACAAACTGGGTAGCTTAAACAACAGACATTTATTGTCTAACGGTTCTGGAGGCTAGAAATCTGAGATCAAAATGTTGGCTTGAAGTCTGAAAGCCCTTAGGAGGAATCCTTCCCTGTCTGTCTTAGCTTCTGGTGAAGGCCAGCAATCCTTGCCATTCTTTGGCTGTTGATGTATCACCCCAGTTTCTGCTTCCACCTTCACTTGGTGTGTTCTTTTTCTTTTCTTTAAAAAATGTGTTTATTTGGCTTAGTTACAGCACACGGGGTCTTCATTGTGGCATGCATGATTTTTCGTTGCGGCATGGGCTTGGTGTAGGGCACATATCAGCATAACACTATATATATTAATAGGTCACTAACAGCAAATGTACTGTAAATAAAAAATGTTTTGAGAAAACATTTTCTGGAATCTCAGACACAATATCCTCAGATTATAGATAACATGTAAAGATGAATAATTGTGTCATTTTTATGAATCATCTGTTGAAAAAGTTTATATTGCTGCCTTGATTATTAATAATCATTATCACTTTATGAGCAGAATGTAAGTTACAGTGCTAAAAGTCCCCACATGTTACTTTCTCTGTCTCTTTGTCTTCACATTGCTGCCTTCTTCTAAGAACACCAGTCATACTGGATTGGAGCTAATCATACTCCAGTATGACTTCATCTTAAC
>NW_011385578.1:0-579 GCF_000754665.1 Bison bison bison
TATGACTTTTGTGCACTTTATTTCAAATCTCCATGACAAAACCCTAAGGCGTCCAGGAAGAAAGGAGTAGAGGGGCAGACACAAAGAGCAACCTTTCCCCTTGGTGCCATCGCAACCAGCTGCTTAGTTCCTTCATCTCAAGGACTATCATCTGGGCTTCTCTGGTTTGTCTGATTCTTGTTTCGGGGACCGTTTCTCGTCACAAGGCTGTCAACAGTGGGGGTGGGTGGTGTGTGTGGGTGGGGGGGGGAGGGGGGACGCCCTTCTTTCCATTCCACATGAGACCCAGTGGACAATCCAGGCCCTGCCCACTGCATTGAGTGTGCAGCAACAATATCAACGGTAATGCCGGTGAACAATGCGTATTCCTGGAATCCACTCCGTTGGCTACTGACTGTGTGTGCTGGTGGTCTGGAACCTAGACCTGGAAGTCTTTCTGGATGATTGCAAATGACACCAAAGTCTGAGGACGATGGAAGATCTTCACTATTTCTGACAAGAGCCACACACCTCCAGAACGGAACCACAAGACTTGCCTAGAAATGGTACAAGGTATAAGTATTGGACTCAACGTTGGAA
>NW_011385579.1:0-1224 GCF_000754665.1 Bison bison bison
GTCGTAATTCGAGAATCCTGCTACACCTCGAGAAAAACCACGTGGTTCCCCCGTCATCGCAAGATGTAGCCCTGTGCCGCTACAGCGTCTTAGGAGAAGTCCCAATTTAGGAATTGGAGTTCGAAACGGTACTTGTCACCCTTGATGCGACCCACAAAGTGCCCCGACATCCCGGTCTCCCTCGAGAGGAACACCGAAGTTTTCCGGCACCACTTCCTCTGAGCCCCTTCTACCGTCCTGACCTGGACAGGAGGGTCGATTCCTCTGCTTTGTCTGGAACGGGGTTCCCGACCTTCCGGTCGCACCTCAGGATGAGGCCGGTCTCACGTCGACATTCCAGACGTGGCCTCGTGGGTGGTTCCACATTCCGAAGGACCCCGATTTCCCGACCCCTCTTGATAAGAACCCAATGCCCGGACACCTCTTCGAACTCCACCCTGTGAATGAAGTCAACACGAAGGGGCAGTGACTCGCCCGTGCATCGTCGGGAAGAAAACCCCAGGTTCCAAATACCGCTCTACAAGTGGCCTGTCGCCCCGGGAACACCTTGAGAGGCAAGCGGAGTTCCATGCCTCAACCCAAGACGAGGCCTGACTCTCCTTTCCCAAGTCTGCAGGGACCCTGGGATCGGAGTCTGAAATCAGAGGAACCCTGAGGTTCCTGCCTCAACTGGAGATGAGGCCCTCTTCCAATGCACCAAACCCAGTGGAGTGCCGAGAGGACCCTCCCACCTCCAGGTTCCCTGACTTTTCAGAGCCACCATGAGCAGCACCCTGAGGTCACCTGCACAAGTCGAGGGACCCCCAGGGTGTCCCTGCCTCAACCCCGAGAAAGACCTCGAGAGACCTTCTTCAACACGTCTCGAGGCCAGATTCCCCTACCATGACTTGAGAGCAATGACGCGCTCCCCCTCGCCATTCGCATGGAGACCCGACTTCCTTGGCGCCCCACGAGAGGCTCACTGACCTCGCCGTCGTACCTCGCGAGAAACCGCACACTGGGGCCGCCGCTCGAGAACAACCCCGAGCCTCAACCGTCATCGCGACTTGAGGGCCTGTTGGGGGCCAGAGTGAGGTACTCCGCCCGTGACAAAGGTCATGAGGAAGGAGGCTCGACATACACAAAGGCGGGATCGAGCCTCAGGAGTCCCCCTGGAAATCCTCGAGCGTCTACCCCCATAACCAGACCTTCCCTACTTTACTACTTTGTGCTCTTACCTACACC
>NW_011385579.1:4853-5391 GCF_000754665.1 Bison bison bison
GTTAGGTATTGGATTTCGAAACGGTACTTGGCACCCTTGATGCGACCCACAAAGTTCCCCGACATCCCGGTCTCCCTCGAGAGGAACACCGAGGTTTTCCGGCACCACTTCCTCTGAGCCCCTTCTTCCCTCCAGATCTGGACAGGAGGGTCGACTCCCCTGCTTTGTCTGGAAGGGGTTCCCGACCTTCCGGTCGCACCTCAGGATGAGGCCGGTCTCACGACGACATTCCAGACGTGGCCTCGTGGGTGGTTCCACATTCCGAAGGACCCCGATTTCCCGGTCCCCTCTTGATAAGAACCCGATGCACGGACACCTCTTCGAACTCCACCCTGTGAATGAAGTCAACACGAAAGGGCAGTGACTCACCGGTGCATCATCGGGAAAAGACCCCCAGGTTCCAAATACCGCTCGACAAGTGGCCTGTCTCCCCGGGAACACCTCGAGAGGTAAGCGGAGTTCCATGCCTCAACCCAAGACGAGGCCTGACTCTGCTGTCCCAAGTCTGCAGGGACCTTGCGATCGGAGTCTGAAATCA
>NW_011385580.1:0-799 GCF_000754665.1 Bison bison bison
CTTTACATTTCTTCACTTTTTGCCATAAGAGTGATTTCGTCTAAGTATCTGAGGCTGTTGATATTTCTCCCAGCATTCTTGATTCATGCTTGTGCTTCTTCAAGCCTGGCATTTAGCATGTTGTACACGACATATGAACTATGGACGGAGGTTTGTGACATTGTACAGGGAACAGAAATCAAGACCATCCCCAGCACAAAGAAAAAGGAAAAAAAAAAGCAAAGCGGCTGTCTGAGAAGGCCTTACAAAGAACTGTTAAAGAAGACAAGACAAAAGCAAAGGAGAAAAGGAAAGATTTATCTATTTCAATGCAGAGTTACAAAGAATATCATGGAGTGTTAGAAAGTCTTCCTTAGCAATCAATGCAAAGAAATAGAGGAGAACAATAGAATGGGAAAGACTAGAGTCTATTCAAAAATTAAGACATACCAAGGGAACATTCTTGCCAAAATGGCCTCAATAAAGAACAGAAATGGTATGGACCTATCAGAAGCAGAAGATATTAAGAGGTCTCAAGAATACACAGAAGAACTATACAAAAAACATTTTCATGACCTAGATAATCACAATGGTGTTATCACTTAGTCTCACCTAGAGCCAGACATCCTGGAATGAGAAGTCAAGTGGGCCTTAGGAAACATCACTATTAACAAAGCCAGTGGAGGTGATGGAATTCCAGTTCAGCTATGAGAAATCCTAAAATACGATGCTGTGAAAGTTTTGCACTCAATATGTTAGCAAATTTGGAAAACTCAGCGGTGGTCACAGGACTGGAAACAGTCAACTCTCATTCCAATCC
>NW_011385581.1:0-785 GCF_000754665.1 Bison bison bison
GGCTGGGGCTGGTCCCCGGCAGGTGGCGCCCGAACAGGGACCTCAGGAGGCAATACTCAAAGAGCTGAGCAGACACGAACCACGCAATCAGCAGGCAATAAGCATGGAGCTCAGCAGTGACGAATCATTCTGCTCAACTGACAATAATCAAGCAGGTGACTGCCGGGGTCCTGCCCCGGCTGATCCAGGGTATTCGAAGCGGGGAAGGCATCGGCGACCTATTTATTTAAATATTTTATCAAAGATATAAAGAGTAATAGGATGAGGATAGCTCAGTAGGAAAATTCAGTGGAGAAAAGAGGCTGAGTAGCTTGGTTTACGCGGGAGACCAGTAAAACTTCAAGAGAAGAAGTTTGCACCACTTATGTAGGCCGCAGGCGTCCTTCTGTTCTCCCGAAGGAGAGGAGACACTGAGGCCTCCCCGGTCGGATCTAAGAAGCCTAAGCATAATTAGTAAGCATGGTGGGTTCCGCGCTCCAGATGGAGACTCAACCAGAGTGAGAGAGAGAGCGACATGGGGAGACCAGTATTTCGAGAAACTGATCCCAATTCTTTATTTTCCATGTTCTACTTTTATACACTGAGATGTTATGCAAAAGTCACGCGGGGTCAGCAGTCCTGACTTTTATCAAAGTCAGGTGCTTCATACAAATGTATACAGAGGTCTTAGGGTGTTACATCATCTTCTGGCCAGGGGGGCCTGCTGACAATTTAGGACCCTCTCCTTGTGACAGCGGTCAGTCAATCAGGACACTTATTTCTCCAGGGCTGATTATTCTCAAAAC
>NW_011385582.1:0-921 GCF_000754665.1 Bison bison bison
ATCTATTAGTGTCCTCTTTGATATCTTTCACCAGTGTTTTATAGTTTTCTATGTATAGGTCTTTAGTTTCTCTAGGTAGCTACATTCCTAAGTATTTTATTCTTTCCATTGCAATGGTGAATGGAATTGTTTCCTTAATTTCTCTTTCTGTTTTCTCATTATTAGTGTATAGGAATGCAAGGGATTTCTGTGTGTTGATTTTATATCCTGCAACTTTACTGTAATCATTGATTAGTTCTAGTAATTTTCTGGTGGAGTCTTTAGAGTTTTCTATGTAGAGGATCATGTCATCTGCAAATAGTGAGAGTGTTACTTCTTCTTTTTAATTTGGATTCCTTTTATGTCTTTTTCTGCTGTGATTGCTGTGGCCAAAAACTTGAAAAACTATGTTGAATAGTAATGGTGAAAGTGGGCACCCTTGTCTTGTTCCTGACTTTAGAGGAAATGCTTTCAATTTTTCACCATTGAGGATAATGTTTGCTGTGGTTTTGTCATATATAGCTTTTATTATGTTGAGGTATGTTCCTTCTATTCCTGCTTTCTGAAGAGTTTTTATCATAAATGGATGTTGAATTTTGTCAAAGGCTTTCGCTGTATCTTTTGAGATAATCATATGGTTTTTATTTTCAATTTGTTAATGTGGTGTATTATATTGATTGATTTGAGGATATTGAAGAATCCTTGCATCCCTGGGATAAAGCCCACTTGGTCATGTTGTATGATCTTTTTTAATGTGTTGTTGGATTCTGATTGCTAGAATTTTGTTTAGGATTTTTTGCATCTATGTTCATCAGTGATATTGGCCTGTAGTTTTCTTTTTTTGTTGGGATCTTTGTTCAGGTTTTGGTATTAGGGTGATGGTGGCCTCATAGAATGAGTTTTGGAAGTTTTACCTCCCTCTACAACTACCCAAAGCAACTT
>NW_011385583.1:0-596 GCF_000754665.1 Bison bison bison
CCACACCTTTGCTCTGTAGGAATGCAACTTTATCTAATGCTTTTTTGGAGGGTGGCTCCTGACCAACCACCTTTAGAGAAAAATAAGTTTTCTGAAGAAAAGGTCTTAAAATGTTAACAGGCCTCCGGGCCAGAAGATGATGCAAATCACCGAAGCGTTTGCATATGATAAGTTTGCAGGAAGAAAGCCTGGTTTGCTGCAAGACTCTACCCCTTCCCCCATTATCCTCTATGCATAACTTAAGGTATAAAAACTACTTTGAAAAATAAAGTGCGGGCCTTGTTCACCGAAACTTGGTCTCTACCATGTCGTTCTTTCTCTTACCTTCTGGCTGAATTCTTCAGCCTCTTTTCTCCACTGAATTTCCTCACTGAGCTATCCTCATTCTATTACTCTTTATATCCTTAATTAACATTTAATTAAGCAGTTGTTCCTGATCTTCGCCTACGCCGTCTCTCCTTCGAATACCCTGGATCAGCCGGGGCTGGTCCCCGGCACCCTACCATGGCTCGAGAGCAATGACGCGCTCCCCCTCGCCATTCGCATGGAGACCCGACTTCCTTGGCGCCCCACGAGAGGCTCACTGACCTCACCGT
>NW_011385584.1:0-533 GCF_000754665.1 Bison bison bison
GTTGGATTAACTAACACATCCATCACCTCACATATTATTCATTTTATTTATTTATTTGGTGACAGTACTTCAGTTCTACTCTCAGTAAATTTCAGTTATTATACAAAATAGTGGTATCAACTACTGTGGTACAGTCTCCACATTATATTGGGTTGGCCCTAAGGTTCATTTGGGTTATTTGTAATATCTTATGGAAAAACCCAAACAAACTTTTTGGCCAATCCAATGCATTAGATCCTCAGATCTTATTCATCATATAGCTGAAAATTTGTTCCCTTTTATCAGCCTCTCTCGATTTCTTCCACCCCACAGCTCCTGACAATCACTTTTCTACTCTGTTTCTATGAGTTTGTACTTTTTTTTTTTAGCGTATTCCACATATAAGTGATACCATGAAATATTTTTTTCATTCTCTCTCTGGTTTATTTCACTTAGTGTAAGGCCCTGCATTTTCATCCATGGTGTGGCAAATGGCAGGATTTCCTTTTTAAAGGTGGCATAATATTCCGTGGTATATCTGTACCACACTTTAT
>NW_011385585.1:0-887 GCF_000754665.1 Bison bison bison
GCAGCCCACCAGGCTCCTCTGTCCATGGGATTCTCCAGGCAAGAATACTGGACGTGGGCCGCCATGCTCTCCTCCAGGGGATCTTCCTGACCCAGGGATTGAACATGGGTTCAATGCATTTCCTGCATTGGCAGTCAGTTTATCTACCACTAGCACCATCTGGACAGCCCAGGCAAAGGTAACTGGAGGCTTTTTTTCTAGGTAGGCTTTTTTAACAAGCTCAGATCAGGTCAGATCAGCTAGCTGTCTTTCATTGCATATGCAAAAAAGCACTGGTTTTGCAGTTTCAAAGTAAAAAAAACAATTTCATTTCAATCAGTTTGCTCCAGAATCTAAAGAATATCATGGCCATCCTGTGTCCAAAAGTGTCATCTTTTACAGCCAAAATATAGATCAAATGGTGTTCACATTGTCTCTGACAACAGGGGCAGAAAAGAACTTGCTAGAGTGGGGGAAGGGTTGGGGAAGCTAGGTTCCCCCTCTCCTCTGAGAAATAGAGGAAGCTAGAAAGCAATTAGCTGATACAGAGGAACAGAGGAAGAAGGGGGCAGATAAGGCAGCAGCAAGATAGCAAGTGGACAAAGAAAGGAGAGAGAAAGGAGAGTTAGGGCTGTGGACTGGCTCAAGGGAGAGCTGATCTAAAGGAAAATGAAGATTGATCAGTTAAATATAATTTTGGCATGGTAACATGGACAACCATCCTCACAGATCACATAATTCATTTTCCAATTGTAACTTCTCTCTAGACAATTTTAAGTTAGCTTCACGTACCTTACAGGAGGCAGAAAGGAGGATCAAGCCTCTTATCCAGCACGGGCACATTACTTATCCTTTCCAGTCAGTGTGCAGTGTGACCCACAAACATTCAATAACTTTTAAAGGTTTGG
>NW_011385586.1:0-784 GCF_000754665.1 Bison bison bison
ATGCATTACAAACACAGTTACCCCTCAAACCACACAGATTTGAACTGCACAGGTCCACTTACACCTGTATTTTTTTCAATAAATATATACTATGGCATGTCCCATGGTTTTTGAATCCACAGACATTAAACCGAGGTTATAGAGGGCTCACTGTAAAGTGTACACAGATTTTTGACTACATGGAGGATCTTAATACTTTTTTGCTTTCAGAGAACTAATTTTGTAAAGGGAATGGTGCTCAGAGATATAACTTGATACTTTCATCTCCACCTGCCTACCTCCCATCTTCATTCTGAAGTCTAAGATCTGCCTCAGTATCAGCAGGGCCACAGCCATGACTTTCTGCCTCTACTCTGTTCCTGCAGACTCGCCCCCCCCCACCCCTCCCCCCATAGTAATCACTGCTTATTGTTTCTCAGGCCCAAACAACGATTCCATTCTTGGGTCCTTCCTTCCACCAGTTCCAGACATGAATTGAAGAAAATAAAGTTGATTCTGTCTTTGAGATATATCTAGTTCTGCCCATACATGAGTACTTGCTTTATTACACTACTAGTACCAGTGACTTCCCTGATAGCTCAGATGGTAAAGAATCTGCATGCCATGTAGGAGACCCCAGTTCGATTCCTGGCTTGGGAAGATCCACTAGAGAAGGGATAAGCTACCCACTCCAGTATTCTGGCCTAGAGAATTCCATGGAGTGTACAGTCCAGGTGGCTGAAAAGAGTCAGACACGCTAAGTGACTTTCATTCATTCACTCACTGACTCAGTACCAGTGAGCAG
>NW_011385587.1:0-936 GCF_000754665.1 Bison bison bison
ACTTTTAGGGAGATGACTAGTTTTGTTACAATGGTAAGAAGCATTTATAAGAAATAACCTAAGTTGAGTTGTGCTTACGTTCATGAAAAAAGCTAGACTCAGTTTGGCTTCCATGGCTTCTGTGGTTTTGTCAGCTCGGGGAGTCCACAAGTCTAGTCTCCATTCTGTACTTAGGTTTAGCAGCTCCCCCCTTTTTGGTCCTTATCTCAGCAAGTACAGAGTGTGACCAACTAGTTTAGCACTGTTCCTAGTGACCACTGTTGATGCAGCCAGGCTGAAGCATCACACATTCATTGTCTGCAATAGTTGAGTCATCAGGACAGAGAGTCACGTAGCTGCTGTTACCAACAGCTGCATCATCACAGACCAGGGAAGTCATATCACGGAGTTCTTCAAGTTGTCTAATCCTGATGGATATCATTTGGTATATGAGAGGCTGCTAAAGGCATTTAAAACCCATAACAGCCAAGAATTTTTCAAACTCTCCAGGGCAGAGATTCCAAAGAGCTAAGATTTAACCAACTAAATTCAAATGGATTTTAACCAACTTCAACCTTTAGCTTTCTGAGACAATCTATCTAAAATTTTTTTACATAGACACAACATGATGTATTAGCAATCATATATCCTCATTATTACTTAAGACAGGGTGAACATAAGGGTATTTTGTATTTTAGCTCAGGAGGTGGTGCTGTAGGTACAGTTCAGTTCAGTTCAGTTCAGTTGCTCAGTCATGTCTGACTCTTTGCAACTCCATGAATCTCAGCACACCAGGCCTCCCTGTCAATCACCAACTCCGAGTTCACTCAAACTCACGTCCATCGAGTCGGTGATGCCATCCAGCCATCTCATCCTCTGTCGTCCCCTTCTCCTCCTGCCCCCAATACCTTCCCAGCATCAGAATCTTTTCCAATGAGTCAACTCTTCGCATGAGGT
>NW_011385588.1:0-558 GCF_000754665.1 Bison bison bison
CTCTGCACTCTTTGGCTTCCATCCCATAGGGCGTTTTTCGTTTCTTGAATGTCCTAAGTTTCCCTGGTCACATAGCCTTCCAAGATGCTATTTTCCCTGCCTGAAATTCTTCCTGCATCTCAACCCTGGTTTACCTAGGTTCAACCTATGGACCTCAACGAAATGGTGCCTCTGGAAAGCCTTCCCTGACACCCAGGTTTTGTGGTGAGGGAAGAGGCCCCTCTATAGGTTCTCAAAGGATCTGCCTGTGATGTATCATTAGAGTCGTCTCAGTGAAAGCAGGAACTCTGTGTCTTCTTCTCTCCGCCTTCTATTCCCTGAAACTTATTACATGCCTCCTAGCTCATCGTAGGTGCTCAGTATTTACTTAGTGTGTGAAAGACAGAAAAGCTCTTGGAAGCCTCAAGGGGTCACTTGGCTCGGCACTTTTGATCTCTTTGTATATTTGGCGATTCTAATTCTTTCCTTTCCTGGGTTGATGGGTACACTATATTCGAGGCACAATCTAAGGCATGAAGACATATCCATACATAGAGGGTCTTGCTTTCAAGGGACTCG
>NW_011385589.1:0-540 GCF_000754665.1 Bison bison bison
GTCGTCCCCTTCTCCTCTGCCTTCAATCAAGACTCTCATAGGCAGATTATTGTAGAGTGTAATTAGTGTTCATAGTTTATCTAAAAGCTCATATCACATTTAATTTTCGTTTCTTCCTGTTCTTTCGAGGTACTTTCTTGTTGACAAGCTTGTGACAGATATAACGATATAGCAATTTTTACCTTAGAACAAACCGAGGCCCTATGAACATTTTGTGCTTAATGTGGATGACTCTTAGACATGCCTACAGTAGAGGAGCAAAACCAAAACTACTAGATATTTAATATTGACTAGTTCCCAGTTCACGGGACTCTGACATTCACTGAGGTCAATGTTTTCCTGTATTGGAAGCAGTTTGGTTGGCAAGGGCTGCCTTGTCTTGAGACCATTGAAATAAGAACTCAGAACTTGAGCACTATTATCAAAAATCACAAGGCTCACACTGACACATACATCAATCCAGACAGACAAGACAAGACATCTTCCAGTGTTCCGCCTGAGATGGAAAAGATTTCTTTGAGCCGTTTTTTTCTGGGGAGT
>NW_011385590.1:0-762 GCF_000754665.1 Bison bison bison
TGAAACGTGGCTTGGAGAACTTTGAGCATTACTTCACTAGAACGTGAGATGAGTGTAATTGTGTGGTAATCTGAGCATTATTGGGCACTGTGTTTCTTTGGGGTTGGAATGAAAACCGATCTTTTTCAGTCCCATGGCCACTGCTATGTTTTCCAATTTGCTGGCATATTGAGTTCAGCACTTTCACAGCATCATCTTTCAGGATGTGTAATAGCTCAGCTAGAATTCCATAACCTCCACTAGCTTCATTCGGAGTGATTCTTTCTATGGCCCATTTGACTTCACATTCCAGGATGTCTGGCTCTAGGTGAGCGATCACACCATCGTGAATATCTGGGTCTTGAAGATCTATTTGTACAGTTCTAGTCTGTATTCCTGCCGCTTTTCTTAATATTTTCTGAGTCTTTTAGGTCCGTAAAATTTCTGTCCTCTATAGAACCCATCTTTGCATGAAATGTTCCTTCAGTATCGCTAATTTTCTTGAGGGGATGGTCTTTCCCATTCTTTTGCTTTCCTCTATTCTTTGCATTGATCGCTGAGGAAGGCTTTCTTATCTCTCCTTGCTACTCTTGAGAACACTGCATTCAGATGCTTATATCACTCCTTTTCTCCTTTCTTTTTCACTTCTCTTCTTTTCACACCTATTTTTAAGGCCTCCACAGACACCTATTTTGCTGTTTTGCATTTCTTTTCCATGAGGATAGTCGTGATACCTGTCTCCTGTACAATGTCACAAACCTCTGTCCATAGTTCATCATGCAC
>NW_011385591.1:0-855 GCF_000754665.1 Bison bison bison
CTTAGCAGCCTCCTTGTCCTCTACCCGTAGAATGCCAGTAGCGCACCCCTACGGTGTGGCAACCAAATATGTCTCCAGGGACTTCCCTCGGTGGTCCAATGGTTAAGCACCTGCCTTGTAACGCAGGGGACAGGGGTTCGATCCCCGTGGGGGAACCAAGATTCCACATGCCTCAGAGCAACTAAGCCCTCCTCTGGCCACCACTGAAGCCCACATGATCTGGAGCCCACGTGGCACAACTAGAGAGTCTGTGCCTGCAGGGAAAGGATCCCGCGTACCGCTGCAATCTAACTGCCTGACACAGCCGCATAAATAAGTGAAGACTTTAAATAATGTCTCCAGGCATTGCCAAGGTGTCCCCTGGGCGCAGGGTTGTCCTGGTTGAGAATCCCTGCTCCAGGCTTTTGCCGTGGGGCAGGATGCCCTGTCTGAGAGCATGCGCACTGTTACTTTCTTGGAGTGCTGCCACGTGGCTCTCCAAGGGGCTCTGCTCCAGCTTCCAGGGCCAAGCACGGCTGCTGGGAAAAAAACCGTGTGGAGGAGCCTGGGCCCAAGCGTAAGGTGGCCAGAGGACAGAAGCCTCACCAAGTTCAGCACAAAAAGCTGTGATTTCTCAGCCCCGAGTCCCTGCGGCCGCTGGGTCACATGTCCCAGCTGTGTGACCAAAGCCGGCCTGGGCCCTTGCCTTGTTCCTGGGTGTCAGGCTCCAGGGCGCCTTGAAGGGACAAAGCTCAGGTGTTCGCATCTAACAACACCCCACCACTCCTCCCCAGCCACTTTCTCACCCTTTCTGAGCACACCCGCCTGTCCACACCCCTGGGTTTTTGTGTACACTCATTCCTTTAGCTGGCAAAG
>NW_011385592.1:0-509 GCF_000754665.1 Bison bison bison
AAAAAAGTAATTCACATTTTTAGTAGAAAAAAATGTACAGCATTATTTTCAGCTACCTTCTAACATGTAGCTTTCCATATGGCATATAATCTAACGTGAAAAAACAGGACACACAATCCTATTGTTTACATGATCACAACTATAGTAAAAAAAACATCAGTTCAGTTCAGTCGCTCAGTCGTGTCCGACGCTTTGCGACCCCATGAATCGCAGCACGCCAGGTCTCCTGTCCATCACCAACTCCCGGAGTTCACCCAGACTCATGTCCATCGAGTCGGTGATGCCATCCAGCCATCTCATCCTCTGTCGTCCCCTTCTCCTCCTGCCCCCAATCCCTCCCAGCATCAGTCTTTTCCAATGAGTCAACTCTTCGCATGAGGTGGCCAAAGTACTGGAGTTTCAGCTTTAGCATCAGTCCTTCCAAAGAAATCCCAGGGCTGATCTCCTTCAGAATGGACTGGTTGGATCTCCTTGCAGTCCAAGGGACTCTCAAGAGTCTTCTCCAACAC
>NW_011385593.1:0-834 GCF_000754665.1 Bison bison bison
ACTTGTAAAAGAATGAAACTAGACCACTTTCTAACACCATACACAAAAATAAACTCAAAATGGATTAAAGATCTAAACGTAAGACCAGAAACTATAAAACTCCTAGAGGAGAACATAGGCAAAACACTCTCCGACATACATCACAGCAGGATCCTCTATGACCCACCTCCCAGAATATTGGAAATAAAAGCAAAAATAAACAAATGGGACCTAATTAACCTTAAAAGCTTCTGCACATCAAAGGAAACTATTAGCAAGGTGAAAAGACAGCCTTCAGAATGGGAGAAAATAATAGCAAATGAAACAACCGACAAACAATTAATCTCAAAAGTATACAAGCAACTCCTACAGCTCAACTCCAGAAAAATAAATGACCCAATCAAAAAATGGGCCAAAGAACTAAATAGACATTTCTCCAAAGAAGACATAGAGATGGCTAACAAACACTTGAAAAGATGCTCCACATCACTCATTATCAGAGAAATGCAAATCAAACCATTATGAGGTACCATTTCACACCAGTCAGAATGGCTGCCATCCAAAAGTCTACAAATAATAAATGCTGGAGAGGGTGTGGAGAAAAAGGCAACCCTCTTACACTGTTGGTGGGAATGCAAACTAGTACAGCCACTATGGAGAACAGTGTGGAGATTCCTTAAAAAACTGGAAATAGAACTGCCTTATGATCCAGCAATCCCACTGCTGGGCATACACACTGAGGAAACCAGAAGGGAAAGAGACACGTGTACCCCAATGTTCATCGCAGCACTGTTTATAATAGCCAGGACATGGAAGCAACCTAGATGCCCATCAGCAGATGAATGGATACGCAAG
>NW_011385594.1:0-519 GCF_000754665.1 Bison bison bison
TGGAAAACTTCCCTAAAATGGGGAAGGAAATAATCACCCAAGTCCAAGAAACCCAGAGAGTACCAAACAGGATAAACCCAAGGAGAAACACCCCAAGACACATATTAATCAAATTAACAAAGATCAAACACAAAGAACAAATATTAAAAGCAGCAAGGGAAAAACAACAAATAACACACAAGGGAATTCCCATAAGGATAACAGCTGATCTTTCAATAGAAACTCTTCAAGCCAGGAGGGAATGGCAAGACATACTTAAAATGATGAAAGAAAATAACCTACACGCCCAGATTATTGTACCCAGCAAGGATCTCATTCAAGTATGAAGGAGAAATCAAAAGTCTTTTCAGACAAGACAAAAGCTGAGAGAATTCTGCACCACCAAACCAGCTCTCCAACGAATACTAAAGGATATTCTCTAGACAGGAAACACAAAACGGTGTATAATTCGAACCCAAACAATAAAGTAAATGGCAACGGGAACATACTTATCAGTAATTACATTAAATGTAAAGTGGG
>NW_011385595.1:0-621 GCF_000754665.1 Bison bison bison
CAACAAGAGGTGGACATATAAGAAGTACCTTAGCTTCAGCTTCCCAGGCGGCTCAGTGGTTAAAAAAAAAAAATCTACCTGCCAATTCAGGGGCCACAGGCGATGCTGGTTCAACCCCTAGGTCGGGAACTACAAAGCCTGTGGGCCACAACTACTGAATCCACGTGTTGCAACTGCTGAAGCCCATACGCCTACAGTCTGTGCTCTGCAGCAAAAGAAGCCACCACAGTGAGAAGCCTGTGTATGGAAACAAAAAGGAGCACCTGCTCACAGCAACTAGAGAAAGCCTATGCATAGCAAGGAAGACTCAGCACAACTGAAAGTAAATAAATAAAATTATTTTTAAAAAACCAGCACAAGTAGATAAAAATGGAAGGAGTTCTGTTACAATACTAGCTCATATTTCTTTGAACTACTTCTAACTTCATGATACAAAAAAAAAAAAAAAGACACATAATCTATCACTTAAGGGTTCTCTCTTTTTTAAGCAATAAGCTAAAAACTCAATTAGGTTCCCATTCAGTTTTATGGAAAGCAAAGTTAGGAACTGTTTGATATGCAAATATACTTTTACCCATTATACTAAAATATAAATCTTATGTACCTTCTCAAATTCTCTTG
>NW_011385596.1:0-723 GCF_000754665.1 Bison bison bison
TCGTCTTGGGTTGAGGCATGGAACTCCGCTTGCCTCTCGACATTCCCCGGGGAGAGAGGCCGCTTGTCGAGCTGTATTTGGTAACCGGGGTTTTTTCCGAACGATGCACGGAAAAATGCCCCTTCGTGTGGACTTCATTCACAGGGTGGAGTTCGGAGAGGTGTCCGGGCATCGGGTTCTTCTCAAGAGGGGACCGGGAAATCGGGGTCCTATGGAATGTGTAACCACCCACGAGGCCACGTCTGGAATGTCTTCGTGAGACCGACCTCATCCTGAGGTGCGACCGGAAGGTCCTGAACCCCTTCCAGACAAAGCAGGGGAGTCGACCCTCCTGTCCAAATCAGGAGGGGAGAAAGGGCTCAGAGGAGGGGGTGCCGGAAAACCTCAGTGTTCCTCTCGAGGGAGACCGGGATTTCGGGGAACTTTGTGGGTCGCATCAAGGGTGCCAAGTGCCCTTTCGACCTCCAGTTCCTAACGTGGGACTTCTCCTGAGACGCTGTAGCGGGAAAGGGCTTCATCTTGCGATGACGGGGGAGCCACGTGGTTTTTCTCGAGTTACGGCGGGATTCTCGAGTTACGACGGGGAATTCAGGATGCCTCTTGTGTTGGCCCAGGCAAGTCCAATCTTCCATTCGAGTTGCGAGGAAAGCTGGGGATTGGCTCTCGAGTGACTGCAGGGCCAATAGACCTATCTAGGCTTTGTGTCCAGAAGCCAATGTTTCC
>NW_011385596.1:4671-5970 GCF_000754665.1 Bison bison bison
TGCACGGAAAAACTGCCCCTTCGTGTGGACTTCATTCACAGGGTGGAGTTCGGAGAGGTGTCCGGGCATCGGGTTCTTCTCAAGAGGGGACCGGGAAATCGGGGTCCTACGGAATGTGGAACCACCCACGAGGCCACGTCTGGAATGTCTTCGTGAGACCGGCCTCATCCTGAGGTGCGACCGGAAGGTCGGCAACCCCTTCCAGACAAAGCAGCGGAGTCGAGCCTCTTGTCCAGATCAGGAGGGTAGAAGGGGCTCAGAGGAAGTGGTGCCGGAAAACCTCGGTGTTGCTCTCGAGGGAGATCGGGATGTCGGGGAACTTTGTGGGTCGCATCAATGGTGCCAAGTACTGTTTCGACCTCCAATTCCTAACGTGGGACTTCTCCTGAGACGCTGTAGCAGGAAAGGGATTCCTCTTGGGATGACGGGAGAACCACGTGGTTTTCTCGAGTTGCTGCGGGATTCTCGAGTTACGACGGGGAATACAGGATGCCTCTTGTGTTGGCCCAGGGAAGTCCAATCTTCGATTCCAGTTCCAAAGAAAAGCTGGGGGTTACTCTCGAGTGATTGCAGGGCCAAAAGATCTCATCTAGGCTTGTGTCCAGAAGCCAATGTTCGTCTCCAGGGGCGACAGGGATCTCCGGGTTGCATTCAAAGACGCACCAGAGGAGACAGGCATTCATCTCGAGTGGAAGCAAAGAACCCCGCTCTGCTCTTGAATCGCGACGGGTAACTCTTGGAGCTCACAGGGTGGACCAAAGGGAGTCAAGCCTCCTGAGGCGTTTGCAGAGAGGTCGCGAGATTTGTCATTAGGCCATGCAGGAGACGAAGTCCCTCATCTCGCGATGACGGGGGAGTCTCGGGGTTGTTCTCTAGAGGCGGCCCCTGTGTGCGGTTTCTCACGAGGTACGACGGCGAGGTCAGTGAGCCTCTCGTGGGGCCCCAGGGAAGTCGGTCTCCATGCGAGTGGCGAGAGGGAGCCCGTCACTGCTCTCGAGTCATGGTAGGGGAATCTGGCCTCGAGACGTGTTGAAGAAGGTCTCTCGAGGTCTTTCTCGTGTTAAGGCAGGAAATCCTTGGTTCCCTCGACTTCTGCAGGTGACCTCAGGGGGCTTCTCATGGTGGCTCTGAGAAGTCAGGGAAACTGGAGGTGGGAGGGGCCTCTCGGGACTCCACTGCGTTTGGTGCATTGGAAGAGGGCCTCATCTCCATTTGAGGCAGGAACCTCAGGGTTCCTCTGATTTCAGACTCCGATCGCAGGGTCCCTGCAGACTTGGGACAGGAGAGTCAGGCCTCGTC
>NW_011385597.1:0-659 GCF_000754665.1 Bison bison bison
TTGGACTTGCCTGGGCCAACACAAGAGGCAGCCTCGAATTACCCCGTCGTAACTCGAGAATCCCGCCGTAACTCGAGAAAAACCACGTGGCTCCCCCGTCATCGCAAGATGAAGCCCTTTCCCGCTACAGCGTCTCAGGAGAAGTCCCCCGTTAGGAATTGGAGGTCGAAAGGTCACTTGGCACCCTTGATGCGACCCACAAAATTCCCCGAAATCCCGGTCTCCCTCGAGAGGAACACTGAGGTTTTCCGGCACCCCCTCCTCTGAGCCCTTTCTCCCCTCCTGATCTGGACAGGAGGGTCGACTCCCCTGCTTTGTCTGGAAGGGGTTCCCGACCTTCCGGTCGCACCTCAGGATGAGGCCGGTCTCACGAAGACATTCAAGACGTGGCCTCGTTGGTGGTTCCACATTCCGTAGGACCCCGATTTCCCGGTCCCCTCTTGAGAAGAACCCGATGCCCGGACATCTCTCCGTACTCCACCCTGTGAATGAAGTCCACAGGAATGGGCAGTTTTTCCGTGCATCGTTCGGAAAAAACCCCAGGTTCCAAATACAGCTCGACAAGCGGCCTCTCTCCTCGGGGACATCTCGAGAGGCAAGCGGAGTTCCATGCCTCAACCCAAGACGAGGCCTGACTCTCCTGTCCCCAGTCTGCAGGG
>NW_011385598.1:0-652 GCF_000754665.1 Bison bison bison
GAGGCATTTTGATTATTATCCTCATTGTAATAAATCTAGTAATTTTTAAATATTTGGGTACTATGAAAGTGTATTATCTTTCTTGCTCTGTACTGGTCCCTCCTCAAGATTGAGGAGTATCAAAGCAAAGTGAAAGCGAAGTCGCTCAGTCGTGTCCGACTCTTTTCGACCCCATGGACGGTAGCCTACCAGGCTCCGCGGTCCATGGGATTTTCCAGGCAAGAATACTGGAGTGGGCTGCCATTTCCTTCTCCAGGGGATCTTCCCAACCCAGGTATCGAACCCGGGTCTCCTGCATTGCAAACAGACGCTTTACCGTCTGAGCCATCAAAGCAAAGGGAGATTCAAACGGAGCAGGCCCTATGGTCCTTGTCTCTCAGCTCGCCTCTCCCCCCACCCCGCTCCACCCTGCTGCCACCCACCATGCCCTTTGCCTGCCTTTTGTCTATGGAAAAAGTTTATCAAAAAATAGTTTAACCAGAGAAGTGAGAAACGCCGAAGCCAAGGAAAACAGCCAAAGGAGACTAAATAGTAATAATGTAGTCATTAAGCACAGTCAAGGATCTTTAATTCTTTCTTTCTCAAGGGCTATAGATAATATTCTGAGCCACGTCCTGTGAGCTGTCTTACAGACACTAGACCATCAGGTGGA
>NW_011385599.1:0-613 GCF_000754665.1 Bison bison bison
TCCCCCAAAAGGCTCAGAAGCGACCTGAACCAAACAGTAAGTTTTCCTCTTACCTTGTTCTCCTCATCTATGTTAAGAGTATACTTTAAGAGTATCCTGGCACATACATGTACTGACGTCACCCCTAACCTCAGTCATGTGTTCCAAGAACTTCTGTCCGTTGATTTATTTGTTTTGGGTAACATTGAATTCGTTTTGACTATGCTGGGTCTTTGCTGCTCGCTGGAAGTTGCTAGGACCTCTGGACTGCAGTCTCCCATCTACTTGCTGACCTCTTGTTGACCTCTGCAGAATCCTGGTTGGTGGGAGCTTGTTAGTTCCTTGTTCCTTACCCGGACCTCCTGTGGTAAGTGTTTTCTCTCCTCTGTGTCCTGGTAAGGCTGGGTGGTCATTGGCATCCCAAAGGTGGCTAGAAGTCAATGATTTAGGCAGGCTTGTGAATAGATTATGGGAGAAGGCAATGGCACCCCACTCCAGTACTCTTGCCTGGAAAATCTCATGGACGGAAGAGCCTGGTAGGCTGCAGTCCATGGGGTCGCTACAGAGTCGGGCACGACTGAGCGACTTCACTTTCACATTTCACTTTCATGACATTGGAGGAGGACATAGGCAA
>NW_011385600.1:0-828 GCF_000754665.1 Bison bison bison
ATCGCGCGCCCCCTCCCCCTCGCTCCCCTTCCCCCGGTCGACCAGATGACTCCCCCCACGCCGCCGCCCCCCCCGCCCCCCCCCCCCGCCACGAGAGCTCCGGGCCTGGTGTTTATGGGGTAGCGCTGGGGACAGGTGGCCGGGCCAAGGTTCCGGGGGTCCTCCATGAGAGTCGTGGATGGGCCCCGCTGTCGGCTGCTGTCGTTTCGTCGCCCTTAATGGGCCTTTTTTACCACCAGGTAAGTGCTGACACGGTCTGCTTCGGTGTCTGCCGCCGAGGAAACTTTGGGTCTCTGGACGTACGCGGGGCTCCGGGCCTTCGGGCCGCCAGCTCTGGTCCCCGGTTCGGCCCTTGCCGCTGGAGCCGCCCGCCTGGGCCTGTGCGCCGGCTCCCGTGTGTGGTGTTGTCTGGCTGACCCGACTCGTGGTGCCACCTCCGGTCTCTGGGCGACCCGAGGGCGGCGGGGCGAGGCGCCGTGGGTCTTCTACCCTGTGCGCTCCCCGCTGCGGGCACCCGGTGAAGGCTGAGATGCGACCCCGCCCTGTGGGCTCCGTGCCACGTGTCAGGCGTTCTCGAACCTCCTGGGGTCGTGGGCCGCTCTCGCCTGAGGCGAGGTGGGGGGCGCGGAGGTTGCCGGTGAGGCTTAAAGCGGGCCCCTGTGGTGACTGTCCTCGCCGTGCCTTCCCCCCGCTCCACCTTGGCTCATCCGATCGATGTGGTGTGGTCGTGCTCTCCCGGGCCGGGCCTAAGCCGTGCCCAGACGAGGGACAGGTGTTCCCGGTGAACGCGTCTGCTCTTCTCGGTCTGTCCGCGGGGGCCCCTCGCCT
>NW_011385601.1:0-865 GCF_000754665.1 Bison bison bison
AATTACAAAAAACAATTTCTTACTCGCATCAAAATAGATTTACCTCTAGAATTGTTTATACTCCCCTCTCATTCTCCCACAGGACTTATTGCCCAACAAGAAGACCCAGTAAAATGGATCTATACCCGTTTTATGGAAATAAAGTCACTTACACCCAACCTTGATTTAATTGCTCTAATCGTTATCAATGGAAGAATTAGGACTAAAACTCTAATTGGCTCCGATCCTCATAAAATTGTAATACCTATCAATAAATACATATTACAGGTATTCCTTATAATCCACAGACACAAGACATAGTCAAAAATAAACACATCACACACTAAAGTTACAAAAAAAAAAAATTAAAAAGGGGAATACACAGGTACACTACTGTCTTCCTTATCTAAAGCAGACTTTACTAGCTTCTAACATATTTTCTAAACCTATAACTATTGTTACTACAGCTTTATTTGTTTTAAATTTTTTAACCTCTTCTTAAGATTCAACCCAAGGGGGCCCCCGGCATTCAAAATGGAGATGAAATAAGAACCCCAGGAAGAAGAAATTCCAATACGGGCCATGTCTGCTCCAAAGATCTCCAGAAAGCACCGCCTTCGACGGCATCACCCCGATGATCTCCTCACTTGGAGACAAATAAAAGCCCTACTAATCAAGCTGAAAATTTGGTCTCTCAACAGGGGTTGCCTCCGAGTCCTGAGTACATTCTCCCGGCAATGCTCAGTCTTTGGCCTGTACCTCCCCCTGCTCAAGCTCAGACTAACCACCCAACCCCCCCTCTATTGCAGGTGGTCGAATGGACGGAGAGAGGACCAATCATTTCAACTAATGACTATACATATGCTTTTCTCCCTAGTACATGAAA
>NW_011385602.1:0-591 GCF_000754665.1 Bison bison bison
TTGTATTTTTCAATTTATTCAATGGCACCAGGTCTTAGTCGTGGCACTCAGGATCTTCCATCTTCATTGTGGCATGATGGATCTTTAGTTGTGGCGTGTGGGATCTAGTTCCCTGACCAGGAATGGAACCCTGGCCCTCTGCATTGGGAGTTCGGAATTTTAGCCACTGGACCACCAGGGAAGTCCCTGGGTGGAGATCTTGGAACCTCCCTCTTTTTCTTTCAGATCTTTTGTGGTGTTCCCCTCCTTCTATCTCACCACCCTGAGACCACCACCCCATGTTACCTGTGGTACGAAACTTGTCAGGAACTCACAAGGCAAGTCTGTGGAGCTCCGCGGGGGGCACATCACACATGGGGTTGGGGAGAGTGCCAGAACAGCGGTAGAGAAGGCAGTGCCCACCACTACCAGCCTCAGCCTCTCTGGCCTCCAACCACCTAGAGCCCTCTGCCCCCTCTTTCCCCACATGCACCAGGGCGTCAGGTACTGAGGAGTTTCACCTTGCAGGTATTAGTCAAATTCATCTCATTCCTTTTCCCTTGGTTTATGCCCTTTGCATCTTAGCTCTAGTTTCTTTTTTAACTTCTGGGG
>NW_011385603.1:0-684 GCF_000754665.1 Bison bison bison
AATTGCTTCTTTCTTTGTTGTAACTCACTGCACCTTTGCTCTGTAAGAATGTAACTCTGTTTAGCACTTTCTGAGGCTGACATAGATTAGAAATGTAAAGAAAAAACACTTCAAGGGAAAACAAGTTTTCTGGCTGATCAACCTTTATCAAAAAAGGGTCATAAAATGTCCACAGGCCTCCAAGGCCAGAAGATAATGTACACAACATTGTTTATGGGAAAGGTATGCAGAAAATATCCTGGTTTCGATAAAGACAAAACAGATGTACTGTTTGGGCTGACTCTGCATGACTTTGCATCTTTCCTTTCCCTCTATGTAGAAGTCAAGGTATAAAAGTTCCTTTTGAAAATAAAGTTATGGGCCTTGCTCACCAAAGCTTGGTCTCCCCATGTCATTCTTTTTTCCTTTTCTTTTTCTCTCTCTGTTCTTCTTTCAGGATGACTCCTTGGGGCACAGGGGCTCTTTGAATTTACTTTTTTGCCTGGGCTTCTAAGACCCAATTGGGAAGGCGCCCTGTGTCCACCAGGGAGGGGGCGTCCTGCGTCCTCACCCCCACTGAGAGGGCGCCTGTGGCCTTCGTGAACAGAGCAAGTTCCATGCCAGGAGCTTTATTGGCTTTCTGTGTTAATCAAGGAAGATCAAGCCTCTGTTCTTTCCGCTTTGCTATCCTTTCGCCTATGCCGT
>NW_011385604.1:0-910 GCF_000754665.1 Bison bison bison
ACGTGTCGGTCTTCGGCGCCCGCCGCCTCCCAACCCCCGCGGCCCAGGGGCCTCTGAACCTGCTGCGGGCCTAGGCGCAGCGAAACTTGAGCGCCCAACTTGCCCGGCACCTGTCCGGTGCCCAAACCCACCAGAAGCCAGGGAGGCGCGGTCGAGCGGAGCGCCTCAGCCCCTCCCCTTCGCACTACCGAGGCCCCCCTTTGCCCCCACGCCAAGCCCTCGACCTTCCTGAGAGAGCAGACGAGCCACAGGCAGGCACACAGACAGACACACAGACACTCGCACGCACCCACGCCAAGGGAGACAGCTGGCCTGCGCAAGCTCCTCAGCCAGAGCCAGAGCGCCTGGGAGAGGCCGGGGCCAGACGAACGGGCCGGTGGCTGGCTGTCAAGAGATACAGAGGCAGAAATACATGAAGATTCCGAAACAGACTCCAAGACGGCAAGAGGAGATACACACACACACACACACACAGACACACACACACACACTTGAGTGTGGTCTTTGGAAATACTTGTGTTCGTAGTTGCTGGGTTGAGCCCAACATTGATACGACCCATGGACGGCGGCCCATCTGGCTCCTCTGTCCGTGGCATTTCCCAGGCGAGGATACTGGAGTGGGTTGCCATTTCCTTCTCCGGCGGGATCTTCCCGACCCAGGGATCAAACCCCAGTCTCCTGCGCGCGGATGCCTTGCCATCTGAAACCAGGACATTGCTCATTCCCTAGGCAAAATACAAAGAATAGAGCTCGTGTTCTACTAAATGGAAAGATGATTTCAAAAACAGAAGCTGTCCTTTGTTGGCATCTTTGAATCTTTATGTAGTTTTCGTGGATTTTTACTGTTAAGGCTAAGTGAACAAGGCAAGAGAGAAACCCCAGAATTGAAAAGCAATTGACGTTTTTGAAA
>NW_011385605.1:0-626 GCF_000754665.1 Bison bison bison
AAGGTGAACAGTTACAAGGTCATGTCTATAATCAGGCGGTAGAATAAGAAAACACTTTAGTAACGGAAGATGCCCTTCAATAAAGAGACTGATGCATGTTTAAGAGCTGAGGATGTGAAAAGTACTATGTGGAACATTTTCCTTGTCCCTGGTATATATAAGCCCTCTCCAACAGGAGTACTGACTCTAGTTTCTAACAATGTGTTCTTACTTAATCTGTACGTGAAGTTCTTACTATTATACTACAATATGTAAGGAAATCTATTTCAAACTGTTGGAAGATTTCTCTTCTTAATTTTTTTCTCCTTTCCCATTTTGTTTGCCATTTTTCTTGGCAGTTGCATTTTTAAAAATTCCTGATGTGTTTATCTGGTGATGTGAAGAAGATTCTTTGTACACTGTCCACTGTGAATGAAAAGCAATTGGGAATTGCACAGTCTGTTGACAAACTTGAGACTGGTGTGATGTACTAAAAAAAGTAACCTGTTTTCCGGTGTTAACCTCAGAGTAGGAGTTGGAAAAGGCTACTTCCCAACAGGTTTCCATTTCAGACTAGTAGCAAAGCAAAAGAACAAGGCAGATGGAATACAGTTTTCCCTCATCATGCTAAATTATACATGAAAATA
>NW_011385606.1:0-808 GCF_000754665.1 Bison bison bison
ACACACTGAGGAAACCAGAAGGGAAAGAGACACGTGTACCCCAATGTTCATCGCAGCACTGTTTATAATAGCCAGGACATGGAAGCAACCTAGATGTCCATCAGCAGATGAATGGATAAGAAAGCTGTGGTACATATACACAATGGAGTATTACTCAGCCATTAAAAAGAATACATTTGAATCAGTTCTAATGAGGTGGATGAAACTGGAGACTATTATACAGAGTGAAGTAAGCCAGAAGGAAAAAACATAAAATACAGTATACTAAACGCATGTATATGGAATTTTAGAAAAGATGGTAACGATAACCCTGTATACGAGATAGCAAAAAGAGACACTGATGTATAGAACAGTCTTACACTACTGTAAGTTTGTACAGATCATATTCCTAAGATGTGTCTTTGTTTAAGAAAGTCTTGATTACATAAATCATATTTAGAAAAAATATTTAGTTAACAGTTTATATCTGAACACTGTTTATATGTTATGAAAAATGCTTAATTACAAAGGCTGATGTATGTTTTATTCTGTTTTTCTAAATGACCTACAGTACTTGGTAGGTGTACTAAAAATTGTTTGGGGATGGGGTTTAGAGACTTCTAATAGATGTATAGTTAATTTGGTAATTCTCTCGCATGAGGTATAAGCTTCCATATGCTGGTTATTTAATAGATTTGCTACATAAGTAAAACATGGTTTACCTAGATAGTTTGATATGTATGGGCATTACTCCTAGTAGTATTTGTTTGTTGTCTTTTGTTGCTTTGCTCCTTCCGTGCAGGCTGAGACCTAATCTCCTGCAAGTACA
>NW_011385607.1:0-806 GCF_000754665.1 Bison bison bison
CTTCATTCACAGGGTGGAGTTCGGAGAGGTGTCCGGGCATCGTGTTCTTATCAAGAGGGGACCGGGAAATCGGGGTGCTTCGCAATGTGGAAGCACCCACGAGGCCACGTCTGGAATGTCGTCGTGAGACGTAGCCTGATCCTGAGGTGCGACCGGAAGGTCGGGAACCCCTTCCAGACAAAGCAGGGGAGTCGACCTCCTGTCGCGATTAGGATGGTAGAAGGGGCTCAGAGGAAGTGGTGCCGGAAAACCTCGGTGTTCCTCTCCAGGGAAACCGGGATGCCAGGGAACTTTGTGGGGCGCATCAAGGGTGCCAAGTACCGTTTCGACCTCCAATTCCTAACGTGGGACTTCTCCTGAGACGCTGTAGCGGGACAGGGCTTCATGTTGCGATGAGGGGGAACCACGTGGTTTTCTCGAGTTGCGGTGGGATTCTCGAGTTACGACGGGGAATTCAGGATGCCTCTTGTGTTGGCCCAGGGAAGTCCAATCTCCATTCGAGTTGCGAAGGAAAGCTGGGGATTGCTCTCGAGTGACTGTAGGGCCAATAGACCTCATCTAGGCTTGTGTCCAGAAGCCAATGTTCCTCTCCAGGGGTGACCGGCATCTCGGGGTTGCATTCCAGACGCACCCGGGGAGACAGGCATTCATCTCGAGTGGAAGCAGAGAACACCGCTCTGCTCTCGAGTCGCGACGGGTATCTCTTGGAGCTCACTGGGTGGACTAAAGGGAGTCAAGCCTCCTGAGGCGTTTGGAGAGAGGTCGCGAGGTTGGCCTCTAGGCCATGCAGGAGACGAAGGCCCTCA
>NW_011385608.1:0-635 GCF_000754665.1 Bison bison bison
CATAGTTCTCGTGTGCTTTAGAATGCATTACAACATCAGTAGAGTATTAGGCTTCCCTGGTGGCTCAGAGGTAAAATGTCTGCCTGCAATGCAGACCCGAGTTCCATTCCTGGGTTAGGAAGATTCCTGGAGAAGGAAATGGCAACCCATTCCAGTATTCCTGCCTGGAGAATCCTACAGACGGAGGAGCCTGGGAGGCTACAGTCTGCGGGGTCACAAACAGTCAGACAGGACGGAGCAACTTCACTTTCACTTCAGTAGAATATTATGATATTTTTAAAAATCTGTAAAATATGGTTAAAAAAATTCTGGTAACAGTTTCACTATTAAAGATACATATTCAGCTGTTCTAATTCATGTTGTGAGTAATCTGAAACAACTAGGGTTTTCATTGTTATTTGTGACCATGACACCGCAGGATGCGAACCATGCTTTTCCAACCAGGAATTGAACTCATGAACCCTGCAGTGAGAATCTTAAAACACTAGACCACCAGGGTAGTGTCTTGGTTTTATTCTTAAATGATTTGGAAATCCATCAACGATAATATGGACTGATATGAACAGGATAGATGGGACACACTGAGTAGAAGATTGTAAACTGTATAATCTTGGTGAATATGTGATTGCTCACTT
>NW_011385609.1:0-620 GCF_000754665.1 Bison bison bison
GAGATGTTCTAAACTGTCTAAACACAGATTCTTTTGAGTAGTTAAAAGATTGATTAGAAATTGTACTGGTGAATGGTTTTTCACTTGTTGGGCCATTGTTTGCTGCTAAGGTTCCATATCCCTTAACTGCTGTGTCCCTGGCAGTGTATTGATTAATATAATTGGTGTAAGTAGTAGCTTTAATATTTGTAACCTGGGACCCTTGAGTTGATTCTTTTTCTTGTTATAGCCCACCACACCTTTGCTCTGTAGGAATGCAACTTTATCTAATGCTTTTTTGGAGGGTGGCTCCTGACCAGCCACCTTTAGAGAAAAATAAGTTTTCTGAAGAAAAGGTCTTAAAATGTTAACAGGCCTCCGGGCCAGAAGATGATGGAAATCACCGAAGCTTTTCATATGATAAGTTTGCAGGAAGAAAGCCTGGTTTGCTGCAAGACTCTACCCCTTCCCCCATTATCCTCTATGCATAACTTAAGGTATAAAAACTACTTTGAAAAATAAAGTGCGGGCCTTGTTCACCGAAACTTGGTCTCACCATGTGGTTCTTTCTCTTACCTTCTGGCTGAATTCTTCAGCCTCTTTTCTCCACTGAATTTCCTCACTGAGCTATCCTCATTCTA
>NW_011385610.1:0-735 GCF_000754665.1 Bison bison bison
ATACACAGCAGCTCTACTTCTAACAGCAAAAAGTTTCAAAATCAGGATGTCTTTGGTAGATGATTGTGTAAGCAAATTGGGATACATCCAAAGTGAAGAGGAGCAAATGTACCCCAAAATATACCTCTTCAGCATGAGAATTAGTTGGACTTAATTAACTTCTTTTTTTTAAGTAGGACACATGCTCATCTTTGAAACCCAAGTTCAAGACGGCTCTTCTGTGAGTCACATTTGCAAGACAAATCTCATTTTAAAGGAATCCTTGGTATATACCAGATAGAAGGATGACAGTCTTGTGAAACTTTTTTTTTAATCAATAGGGAAAGCTAAGATGTAAATCTGTACAACAACCATACCCTGCCTTTTCCTTTTTGTTTTTTTTTTTTTTTTTAATATTTGTTATTTTTTTTTTTTTTTTGTATTTGGTCTGCACCAGATCGACCTTCGTTGAGGCAGGCCAGATGTTCAGCTAAAGCATGCCAACTCTTTGTTGTGGCATAGGAGATCTAGTTCTCGGATCAGGGATTGAACTTGGGCCTCCTTCTTTGGGAGTGTCCAGTCTTAGCTACTGAACCACCAGGAAGCCCCTGATTTGGTTTTAGATGAAGATGGTATCTAAGGTGATATCTTGATATCACTGACTCAGTTTCTTGAGTTTCTTCAAAGCACGCACAAGGTACATATTATTAAACCGGTTTGCAAAACAAGGAAAGGTAGTTCATACTACAACACTGT
>NW_011385611.1:0-666 GCF_000754665.1 Bison bison bison
AAAAAGAAGAAAAGGAAGGAAACGGGAGGAAGGAAGGAAAAAGGGGGAGGCGTATCTGAAACGGAGCGAGCACGTCTTCCAGGAGCTGGGGACACCGCTGCCCGGCCTGCCGGCCCCCTGCCCGTCCTGGGCCCCGGGTCTCCCTTCCTCCCCGCCCCCCGCGGCCCCCGACGCCGAGCTCACCTTGCGGGCGCATCCAGGGGAAGAGCTGTGTGGGCGACGGGCTCTGCTCGGACCCCTCGGCCTCCTCTCCCAGGCCGCTGGCGGCGGCGAGCTTGCAGTCGGCGTACTGCACCAGGTCTGGATCCTGCGCACCGAACAGGCTCTGCCGCTGCAGCGGGTCGTAGCCGTAGAAGTTGCCCGGGTCCCCGTGGCACGCCACAGCGCACGGGTTCTGCTGGTAGGGAGCCGTGGACAGCGAAGACGGCCCGTGGTAGAACTCCTGGATTTGCGACGGGTGCTGGAAGCTACCGCCGCTGCTGGGACCGTACACCACGGTGGGTCGGCCGCCCAGGTCCTGGGCGAAGCCGCAGTCATAATAATTGGGGCGCAGGGACTCCCCGGTTTTGTATTTGGAGAACAGTGAGTTGACGAAATAAGAGCTCATTTTATTGAATTTTGAGGCGGCGGCGGCGGCGGCGGCTGTAGTTGGGGGGCTGGTTGGGG
>NW_011385612.1:0-1084 GCF_000754665.1 Bison bison bison
CCAGAGCGCAGAACGACTCCGTTGGAGCAGGACAGGGCCAGGCATCAGCCTCGGCGCGAGGTAAAGTGCAACGAAACCTGCAGACGGGTATCCAGAAGCTGGGCTCAAAATAGGAGCGCTCGGGCGAGCGTGCGCAGTGCGCCTGCGCCGTACATGCGTGCGCATGTGTCGCGGCCATCGCGAAAGCTCTCGGTCGCTCGGAGGCGCACGCTGGTGGTCCACGCTGGTGGTCCTCGCTGGCTCCGTTTACCTGAGGGACCGTTGGCTGCCCCCGGCCGGTACCGCAGCCCCCCGGGAGCCCAGCCCCGAGGTGTGAGGTGAGCCCCGGGTCGTGCAGGCCCCTTCCCGTCCTGCTCAGCGGGAAAAGGACTTGAGAGTGGGGACTTAGGAGGTGCCGCCGCGGCTGCCCGCTCCTCGGTGTAAGCCTGTGCCAAAGAGCCACGAGCAGCTGCGGCACCTCCTCCTCAAGGATCGTTATTCTCGTCTCTGACAAAACAAAAGCCTTGGGCGCTGTGCTGTGGAGGGGTGTCTCCGGGCTTTCTCGGGGGGGGTGGCGGGCCGGCAGGGGAGCCCGGGTTTGGGGCTGGGCGGACTGTGTGCGCGGACTGGATTAACCCTCTCGGTCCCGAATCTGCGCCCAGCAACCTGGTCGAGTGGGGCCCACGCTCCCTGCACGCCGCCCTCAGCCCAGCCCTGGGGCTTGGTTGCGCCGCAGGGGCGTGTGGCACTCCCGGGCCACTGGGGGGCTGTGGGTGGAGCATGCAGCTGCTGGCGGGGAGGACGATGCATGGAGGGCTGGGTGCGGGGTGCAGGCAGCATCGCAGCATCTGGACTGCTTCCTGTTTCTAGTCCTGAAAGTTGTCCCCTCTCCTCCCTCCCGTCAGTTTTGCAAAGTCTGCATATTCCTCCTCGAGGCTTTCCCCTCTGCCCCCTTGGACGCTCCGTGTGTTTGCCCTGGGGTACCTCGGGGAGGTTCATCCATAGCCTCTGAAATAAGGTTCTGTTAAACATTTCAAGACATTTTAACATCTTCCTAGAGGCCTTTTTCAGAATTAGTTGCCTTCCTCAATAAGAGAATAAGGGG
>NW_011385613.1:0-772 GCF_000754665.1 Bison bison bison
AGGGTGTGGCTGTGCTTCTAATAAAGTCTTCTTAACCTTCAAGTCTCCCTGGGGAGGACTCCTTTAATCCTAGTGCCTCTCACTATGCACTATCAAATAATCTCTATTACAGACATTAAGAGCACTTAATGTAATTATGTAACAACTTGTTCAGTCTTTGTGTTCTCAGCAATACTTCACAAGGGAAGAAATTTTAAAAAGAGGGAAGAAGTAAACAGAAAATGAAAAGGAGGAAGGCCTGGCTTGGGTTCTTCTGGGGCTTGAAGCCTCTCACAGATCAGGTTCCAAAGAGAGCTGAAAAAAGCAGAAGTTACGGTCATTCTGTGCGTTTATTTGAGCTATTATTGAGAGAAATAGGAGCTGCAGAGTTAAAACCAGGTCATTTGATCAATTAGGATGATCACCAAGGCCTCACAGAGAAACACCCCTGCCCCTACTGTATCTAGATTTCCCTGTGGTTAAGATGATAAAAAAATCTGCCTGCAATGGAGGAAACCCAGGTTTGATCCCTGAGTAGGAAGATCCCCTGGAGAAGGGAATGGCAACCCACTCCAGTATTCTTGCCTGGAGAATTCAATGGACAAAGGAGCCACAGTCCATTGGGTTGCAAAGAGTCGGATATGACTGAGGACTAACGTTTTCACTTTCCACTATATCCATCCCCCTTTTTGCCCCTCAGCCCTTTCACTAAGAATTTCCTGGGAGATTATTCCTGAATATGTGGTGGAAGACACCTTGAACTAAGTGTGTACACGTGGCTCTTTGTCCTATC
>NW_011385614.1:0-796 GCF_000754665.1 Bison bison bison
GTAACCGATCCGTCCTTCAGTTCACTGATCGTCTCTTCAGCTACATCCAAGTACTGATTGTTAAAGCCCAGAGACTGAGTTCTTAAATTCAGTCACTGTTATTGTAAAGTTCTAGATTGGTTTTGATTCTCAGAAATTTTCCTTTTGTCAAGTATATTTTGAACAGGTGACATTTGCATCTGATACCTCTAGCATACCTCTGATACGCTGATATATATCTCATACCTCTGGATCTGGTTCAGTTCTTTTTCTCTTGGTCCTGTTTGTTGTTACACCCTCTTTTGCTTCTTTGGTTGCATGTTGGACATTATGTTTGGAAAACCCTAGAGGTTCTGAGTGATGCTGCCTTCTCCAGAGTTTCCTCTGACGCAGACCTCCAGTGGGGACAGAGCTGTCTGTTCACTCAAGGCCTGAGGGACTTGAGGCTTGGGGGTCCTTTTAAGCTCAGTCTCAGCAGCCTTCACCCACCTTCTCCCCCGACCCCAGGGAGGAGCTTTCCAGCGTCTCCAGTGTCTGGAAGCCTGGGGTGCCTCCCAGGGCCCCGCGTTCTCGGCAGGTCCTGAAGCCCACCGTCTCTCCTGAGCACCAGGAGGTGACTGATAGTCAGCGCTCAGCCGGTTTGGGCAGAGTGTTGGGTACGTTTTCTGATATCCGGACTGACTCGTCAGGCCTGCACTTGACTTTTTGTCTCCACAGCCCAAGGAACCCTCCAGAGCTGTGTTAGCCAGCCCCCTCTGCTTGACTTTTTTCCCTTCCTTTTCTTCACAGAGTCAGCTTTGCTCAGATGCCCCGAGGG
>NW_011385615.1:0-542 GCF_000754665.1 Bison bison bison
CGCACACTGGGGCCGCCGCTCGAGAACAACCGCGAGCCTCCCCCGTCATCGCGACTTGAGGGCCTTCGTCTCCTGTATGGCCTAGAGACCAATCTCTCGACCTCTCTCCAAACGCCTCAGGAGGCTTGACTCCCTTTAGTCCACCCAGTGAGCTCCAAGAGACTACCCATCGCGACTCGAGAGCAGACGGGGTTCTTTGCCTCCACTCGACATGAATGCCTGTCTCCCCGGGTGTGTCTGGAATGCACCCCTGAGATCCCTGTCGCCCCCTGGAAAGGAACATTCGGCTTCTGGACAGAAGCCTAGATGAGGTCTATTGGCCCTGCAGTCACTCGAGAGAAATCCCCCAGCTTTACTTCGCAACTCGAATGGATGATTGGACTTCCCTGGGCCAACACAAGAGGCATCCTGAATTCCCCGTCGTAATTCGAGAATCCTGCTACACCTCGAGAAAAACCATGTGGTCCCCCGTCATCGCAAGATGTAGCCCTGTGCCGCTACAGCGTCTCTAGGAGAATTCCCACTTTAGGAATTGGAGATCG
>NW_011385616.1:0-642 GCF_000754665.1 Bison bison bison
AGTTCAGTTCAGTGGCTCAGTCGTGTCTGACTCTTTGGGACCCCGTGGCCTGCAGGACGCTGGGCTTCCGTGTCCATCACCAACTCCAGGGGCTTGCTCAAACTCATGTCCATCGAATCAGTGATGCCATCCAACCATCTTAGCCTCTGTCGTCCCCTTCTCCTCTGCCTTCAATCAAGACTCTCATAGGCAGATATTTTCGAGTGTAATTAGTGTTCATAGTTTATCTAAAAGCTCATATCACATTTAATTTTTCGTTTTGTTCCTGTTCTTTCGAGGTACTTTCTTGTTGACAAGCTTGTGACAGATATAACGATATAGCAATTTTTACCTTAGAACAAACCGAGGCACTATGAACATTTTGTGCTTCATGTTGATGACTCTTAGACATGTCTACAGTAGAGGAGCAAAAAACAAAACTACTAAGATATTTCATATTGACTAGTTCCCAGTTCACGGGACTCTGACATTCCCTGAGGTCAAAGTTTTCTGTATTGGAAGCAGTTGGGTTTGCAAGGGCTGCCTTGTCTTGAGACCATTGAAATAGACTCAGAACTTGAGCACTATTATCAAAAATCACAAGGCTCACACTGACACAGACATCAATCCAGACAGACAAGACAAGACATCTTTCCAGTTTTT
>NW_011385617.1:0-731 GCF_000754665.1 Bison bison bison
TGATAGCATCATTTATAGGATGACAAACCAGAAGATTTGAAAGGATTGAACTTCCTTATGCCAAACTTGGTAAAAAAAGAAGGTTTAGAATTGACTGTTTCATTAAAATAAATCTTTTAGTGTAGTTTAAACTAGATTGCTGCTGCTAAGTTGCTTCAGTCATGTCCGACTCTGTGCGACCCCATAGACGGCAGCCCACCAGGTTCGCTGTCCCTGGGATTCTCCAGGCAAGAACACTGGAGTGGGTTGCCATTTCCTTCTCCAATGCATGAAAGTGAAACATGAAAGTAAAGTCGCTCAGTTGTGTCCGACTCTAGCGACCCCATGGGCTACCAGGCTCCTCCGTCCATGGGATTTTGCAGGCAAGAGTAGTGGATTGGAGTGCCATTGCCTTCTCCTTAAACTAGACAGTACACTTTAAATTTATAAAAAATCAAATTTTGTTCTCTTTTGTGTGTGCCTGTTCTTTTAGAGTGAATTATATAGTATTGATGTGAGGTGACTTTTGTGATATAGATTCCATAATATGCTCAAATATGATGATATAATCATTTAATGTAGTTTCATTCCATTTACTATTTAAAATATGCACTGTAATAAATAACATTTAGAATAGTTTGTGTTATTCATTTTGGCAAAATGTGCTGAATTTGAAATGTTTAACTTCCTTACACAGGACAGGTTAAAATGATATTTGGGCTGTTATATACTATGAACCATTTCTAAATGTC
>NW_011385619.1:0-881 GCF_000754665.1 Bison bison bison
CGGAAGGTGCCCCACCTCAGACACCTTCTCGAGTGGGTCTTAGAAGCCCAGGCAAATAAATGGTGGCAGAGGACATCCGCACTCCAGATGGAGACTTCAGCCAGAAGTTAAAGGGAAGAATGACATGGGGAGACCAAGCGTTGGTGAGCAAGGCCTGTAGCTTTATTTTTAACAGGGGCTTATATACCCTAAGTTACACATAGAGGATAATAGGGGATGCAAAGTCAGCAGTTTTTGATCCTTATCAAAAACCAGGGTTTCTTTCCTGCAAATTTATCATATACAAATGGTTTAGGTGATTTACATTATCTTCTGGCCAGAAGGCCTATTAACATTTTATAACTCTTGACAAGGACTTATCAACAAAGACTTATTTTCTCTAAGAGTAATTATTTTAAGGTTTGGCGCCATCTTCCAAAGATAAAATGGCAGTCCTATAGGGCAGATGTGTAATGCGTTTACAACAAAGGAAAGAATTTATTACCTTAAGGGTCTAAAGTTACTAACACCAAGGCCACTACTTATTTTTTCTATATACCAACTATATTAATTAATACACATTCAAGGATACAATTCAGGGGATGTAAAAACTTGGCAACAAGCATTGGTTCATCAATGAAATCCTTTACTAGTTTATTCTGACAGTTCCTAGCTCTCTGAGAGGTTCTAAGCTATTTGAATATCTTAAGCTTCCCATGCTTCTCGAAGCTGAGAGACTGTAAACAATCGTATGCATAGCTGTAGGAGTCCGGGTAAACTTGTCAGGCGAGTTAGAGAGCCATCTGAGAGGTTTGGATTTAAACACTCCTAATTGCCCAGGAACTGTATTAATTGGAGCTGTAAGTTAACTCTTTGACTAGAGAGAGTGAGATGGTGGTAGG
>NW_011385620.1:0-788 GCF_000754665.1 Bison bison bison
AGATGGAGACGCTGGAAAGCTCCTCCCTGGGGCTCGGGGGGAAAGGTGGGTGAAGGCTGCTGAAACTGAGCTTACAGGAACCCCCAGCCTCAAGTCCCTCAGGCCCTGAGTGAACAGACAGCTCTGTCCCCACTGGAGGTCTGTGTCAGAGGAGACTCTGGAGAAGACAGCATCACTCAGAACCTCTAGGGTTTTCCAAACATAATGTCCAACATGCAATCAAAAAAAGCAAAAGAGGGTGTAACAACAAACAGGACCAAGAAGAAAAAAAAAAAAAACTGAACCAGATCCAGAGGTATCAGATGTATATCAGCATATCAGAGGTATGCTAGAGGTATTAGATGCAAATGTCACCTGTTAGAAAAATATACTTGACGAAAGGAAAACTTTCTGAGAATCAAAACTGACTCTCGAACTTTACAATAACAGTGACTGAATTTAAGAACTCAGTCTCTGGCCTTAACATCAAATTGGACATAGCTGAAGAGATGATCAGTGAACTGAAGGATGGGTCAGGTAAAAATATATATAAGAGAGAAAAAAAGGATAGAATATATTGAAGGAGCCCCATGTTAAACTACGTTGTTAAAAAGTATAAATGGGGACCCTCATGGTGGAGAAAAGAGAAAGGGGAATAAGAAATGCCTCCAGGGGTTGAAACGAAAGAGCCTCTTGATGAAAGTGAAAGAGGAGAGTAAAAAAGCTGGCAAAACTCAACATTCAAAAAATGAAGATCATGGCATCCGGCCCCAGCACTACGTGGCAAATAAATGGGGCAACAATGGAAA
>NW_011385621.1:0-546 GCF_000754665.1 Bison bison bison
GAGCATTACTTTACTAGTGTGTGAGATGAGTGCAAATGTGTGGTAGTTTGAGCATTCTTTGGCATTGCCTTTCTTTGGGATTGGAATGAAAACTCACCTTTTCCAGTCCTGTGGCCACTGCTGAGTTTTCCAAATTTGCTGGCATATTGAGTGCAGCACTTTCACAGCATCATCTTTCAGGATTTGGAATAGCTCAACTGGAATTCCATCACCTCCACTATTTTTGTTCGTAGTGCTGCTTTCTAAGGCCCACTTGACTTCACGTTCCAGGATGTCTGGCTCTAGGTCAGTGAACACACCATCATGATTAACTGGGTCATGAAGATCTTTTTTGTACAGTTCTTCTGTGTATTCTTGCCATCTCTTCTTAATATCTTCTGCTTCTGTTAGGTCCATACCATTTCTGTCCTTTATCGAGCCAAGGTTTGCCAAAGGAAGGTTCCTTTGGTATCTCTGATTTTCTGAAGAGATTCCCTAGTCTTTCCTATTCTGTTGTTTTCCTCTATTTCTTTGCATTGACCGCTGAAGAAGGCTTTCTTATCTCTT
>NW_011385622.1:0-815 GCF_000754665.1 Bison bison bison
CCCCCAAAAAACCAGAGTCTGCCTACTTTATTGCTTTGTGCTCTCACCTCTGACTTTACTGGGGGCTGTCCCCTACCACCATCTCTCTCTCTCTGTCAAAGAGTTAACTTACAGCTCCAATTAATAAAGTTCCTGGGCAATTAGGAGTGTTTAAATCCAAACCCCTCTGATGGCTCTCTAACTCGCCTGACAAGTTTACCCGGACTCCTGCAGCTATGCATACGATTGTTTACAGTCTCCCAGCCTCGAGAGGCATGGGAAGCTTAAGATATTCAAATAGCTTAGAGCCTCTCAGAGAGTTAAAAACTGTCAGAATAAACTAGTAAAGGATTTCATTGATGAGTCAATGCTTGTTGCCAAGTTTTCACATCCCCTGAATTGTATCCTTGAATATGTATCAATTAATAGTGGGTATGTAAGAAAAATAAGTAGTGGCCTTGGTGTTAGTAACTTTAGACCCTTAAGGTAATAAATTCTTTCTTTGTTGTAAACCCATTACACATCCGCCCTATAGGAATGCAATTTTATCTTTGGAAGATGGTGCCAAACCTTGAAATAATTACTCTTAGAGAAAGTAAGTCTTTGTTGATAAGTCCTTGTCAAGAGTCATAAAATGTTAGTAGGCCTTCTGGCCAGAAGATGATGTAAATCACCTAAACCATTTGTATACGATACATTTGCAGGAAAGAAACCTTGGTTTTTGATAAGAACCAAAGACTGCTGACTTTGCATCCCCTATTATCCTCTATATGTAACTTAGGGTATAAAAGCCCCTGTTAAAAATAAAGCTATGGGCCTTGTTCACCAGCGCTTGG
>NW_011385623.1:0-661 GCF_000754665.1 Bison bison bison
TTTATTTGACTTTTTCTTTTTTCTTGAGGTGTGCCTGTATTGCTATGAACTTTCCCCTTGGACTGCTTTTACTGTGTCCCACAGGTTTTGGGTTGTTGTGTTTTCATTTTCATTCATTTCTATGCAAATTTTGATTTCTTTTTTGATTTCTTCTGTGATTTGTTGGTTATTCAGCAGCGTGTTGTTCAGCCTCCATATGTTGGAATTTTTAATAGTTTTTCTCTTGTAATTGAGATCTAATCTTACTGCATTGTGGTCAGAAAAGATGCTTGGAATGATTTCTATTTTTTTGAATTTACCAAGACTAGCTTTATGGCCCAGGATGTGATCTATCCTGGAGAAGGTTCCATGTGCGCTTGAGAAACAGGTGAAATTCATTGTTTTGTGATGAAATGTCCTATAGATATCAATTAGGTTTAACTGGTCTATTGTATCATTTAAAATTTGTGTTTCCTTGTTAATTTTCTGTTTAGTTGATCTATCCATAGGTGTGAGTGGGGTATTAAAGTCTCCCACTATTATTGTGTTATTGTTAATTTCTCCTTTCATACTTGTTAGCATTTGTCTTACATACTGCGGTGCTCCTGTGTTGGGTGCATATATGTTTATAATTGTTATATCTTCTTCTTGGATTGATCCTTTGATCATTATGTAGTGATCT
>NW_011385624.1:0-759 GCF_000754665.1 Bison bison bison
TTCAGTTCAGTCGCTCAGTCATGTCCGACCTTTGTCGACCACTGAACCTCAGCACACCAGGCCTTCCTGTCCATCACCAATTCCCAGAGTTTACTCAAACTCATGTCCATTGAGTCGGTGATGCCATCCAACCATCTCATCCTCTGTTGTCCCCTTCTCCTGCCTTCAATCTTTCCCAGCATCAGGGTCTTTTCCAGTGAGTCAGCTGTTCACATCAAGTGGCCAAAGTATTGGAGTTTCAGCTTCAACATCAATCCTTCCAATGAACACCCAGGACTGATCTCCTTTAGGATGGACTGGTTGGATCTCCTTGCAGTCCAAGGGACTCTCAAGAGTCTTCTCCAACACCACAGTTCAAAAGCATCAATTCTTCGGTGTTCAGTGATTTTAGAGCCCCCCAAAATAAAGTCTGACACTGTTTCCACTCACTTCATGGCAAATAGATGGGGAAACAATGGAAACAGTGGCAGATTTTATTTTCTTGGGCTCAAAAATACTGTAGATGACTGTATTCATGACTGCAGCCATGAATTTAAAAGACACTTATTCCTTGGAAGAAAAGCTATGACAAAACTAGACAGCATGTTAAAAAGCAGAGACATCACTTTGCCTACAAAGGTTTGTATAGTCAAAGCCATGGTTTTTCAGTAGTCATGTACAGATATGAGAGTTGGACCATAAAGAAGGCTGAGTGTAGAAGAATTAATGTTTTGGAATTGTGATATTGGAGAAGACTATAGAGAGAGTCCTTTGGACAGC
>NW_011385625.1:0-1024 GCF_000754665.1 Bison bison bison
ACACACACACACCCCAAGATCAGAACCAAACAAAAACAAAAAAAATTGCTTTTCTTAACATTTCACATGTCAGGATGGTGCCAGACACTATTATTGGATAGTCAAAAAATCTCTTTTGTTTCTGTGTAAAAGGGAGGTCCTTTCTAAGGTCGTGAATTGTTTCAGAACTTTAATTTATTTGGAAATGACCCAGCTCTTCAGTACACTGTACGTCAACTTAGTTTAGCACAGGATAGAAACTCGGGTAACCAAACACCTGGAAAACGATTGATGTTCAGTTCAGTTCAGTGGCTCAGTCGTGGTCTGACTCTTTGGGACCCCCGTGGCCTTGCCAGGACGCTGGGCTTCCGTGTCCATCACCAACTCCAGGGGCTTGCTTCAAACTCATGTCCATCGAATCAGTGATGCCATCCAACCACTCTTAGCCTCTGTCGTCCCCTTCTCCTCTGCCTTCAATCAAGACTCTCATAGGCAGATATTTCAGAGTGTAATTAGTGTTCATAGTTTATCTAAAAGCTCATATCACATTTAATTTTTCGTTTTGTTCCTGTTCTTTCGAGGTACTTTCTTGTTGACAAGCTTGTGACAGATATAACGATATAGCAATTTTTACCTTAGAACCAAACCGAGGCACTATGAACATTTTGTGCTTCATGTTGATGACTCTTAGACATGTCTACAGTAGAGGAGCAAAAACAAACTACTAGATATTTCATATTGACTAGTTCCCAGTTCACGGGACTCTGACATTCCCTGAGGTCAAAGTTTTCTTGTATTGGAAGCAGTTTGGTTTGCCAGGGCTGCCTTGTCTTGAGACCATTGAAATAAGAACTCAGAACTTGAGCACTATTATCAAAAATCACAAGGCTCACACTGACACATACATCAATCCAGACAGACAAGACAAGACATCTTCCAGTTTTCCGCCTGAGATGGAAAAGATTTCTTTGAGCCGTTTTTCTGGGGAGTGGGGGGTGGGGCTGGCGGCCAGGCAGGCTTTGATAAAGAGCTCATGGTTTGGAAT
>NW_011385626.1:0-729 GCF_000754665.1 Bison bison bison
TACTAGAAAAACTACAGCCTTGACTAGATGGACCTTTGTTGGCAAAGTATGTCTCTGCTTTTTAATATGCTGTCTAGGTTGGTCATAACTTTCCTTCCAAGGAGTAAGCGTCTTTTAATTTCATGGTGGCAGTCACCATCTGCAGTGATTTTGGAGCCCCCCAAAATAAAGTCTGTCACTGTTTCCCCATCTATTTCCCATGAAGTGATGGGGTTGGATGCCACAATCTTAGTTTTCTGAATGTTGAGCTTTAAGTCAACTTTTTCACTCTCCTCCTTCACTTTCATCAAGAGGGTCTTTAGTTCTTCGCTTTCTGCCGTAACGGTGGTGTCATCTGCATATCTGAGGTTATTGATATTTCTCCCGGCAATCTTGATTCCAGCTTGTGCCTCCTCCAGCCCAGCGTTTCTCATGATGTACTCTCCATATAAGTTAAATAAGCAGGGTGACAATGTACAGTCTTGATGTACTCCTTTTCCTATTTGGAACAAGTTTGTTGTTCCATGTCCAGTTCTAACTGTTGCTTCTTGACCTGCATAAAGATTTCTTAGGAGGCAGGTCAGGGGATCTGGTATTCCCATCTCTTTCAGAATTTTCCAGTTTATTGTGGTCCACACAGTCAAAGGCTTTGGCATCGTCAGTAAAGCAGAAATAGATGTTTTTCTGGAACTCTCTTGCTTTTTCCATGACCCAGCGGATGTTGGCAATTTGATCTCTGGTTCCTCTGCC
>NW_011385627.1:0-670 GCF_000754665.1 Bison bison bison
CCCATAGAAACAATATTGTGTTTGTAAGTTTTGCAGGCTAGCTCACCAAAACCCATTTATTTCATAATTTAACTGAAATACATGTTCAACGACAAAAGTAGAAAACAATGCTGTAAAGGCATTGATTTTTTTTTTTTAATGCCACAAACCATGTCTAAACATGGAGGGTAGAGCAAAAATACATTTAAAAGTCATGATAAGTTTTCAGGCCTTAGATATTTGGCAAAACTAATACAATTATGTAAAGTCTAAAAATAAAATAAAAATTTAAAAAAGGATACAAAATTTAAAATAAAGAAATTAATAGGACCTCAGTTTATGTTGCCAATTAGTATCTGTAAAAGCAGCATGGAAATCACATCTACCTGCTTCCTAACATCCAGTCTCTCTTTCTTCCTTTAGAAAGGAAAGTAACACTCAATCTGTAGCTGAATACAGAGCCAACCAGAGTAAAAAGCATATTTCACAGCCACCTGTGCTCCTAGGTATGACCATATGATTAATTCCACCAGAAGAGTGTACCTGGAAGTGATGCTGTAATTTCTGAGTTACGTTGTTAAAGTCCCTAACCTTCCTCAACTGACTGGAACACAGAGATACTGGAGGGTCATCCTAGACAGTACAATTGGAGGTGGTACCCTGGGAAATGATGAAGCACAGGACAGGCTTC
>NW_011385628.1:0-530 GCF_000754665.1 Bison bison bison
TGTTCCCGGGACACGAATATGCAAAGTCCAACAAACGCCTGCTTGACTGCAGGGACCCAGAGGTGGGGTCGGGAGTCTGTGCTAAGGTCCCGCACAAGGGCAGGACCTCGACTGGTTCAGTTTAGTGACAGAGACGGGGCTCGGGAGATTAGACGTGCACGTCAGGAAGGGCGGAAGCCAGCCTGGTTTGGTGCAGCGCGTGAGATGAGGGCGCAGCAGTGACTCTGAGGGGTTTGAACAAGGGGAGGCCTCACCGTCGTTCGGGGCCAGGGGGCCAGGTTTGGGCTCAGGATTGTTTGTCGGGGGCCTTGGCCAGACGCAGAAACCTCCGTGGTTGAGCTCAGGGACCGAGATGAACGCTCAGGAGTGTTTTGTGTGTGTGTGTGCAGGGAGGGGTGTTGCTCAAGGGCAGCATCCATCCGAGTTCAGGGCGGGCACGCAGCTGTGGGCTCGAGGGGTGTGTGTCACGAGAATCGAAGAAGGGCAGGCCCTAGACTGCTTCTTCAGGGCGCCGACCGAGATGTATTTCG
>NW_011385629.1:0-585 GCF_000754665.1 Bison bison bison
CTCTCGCGCGGCTCCTCGCCCCCCAGACACACCGGGGAGTAGCCCCCAACCGGCCCCCGACCGCCCGTGGTGGGGGGGGGCGGGGCGCCCTCCGGACGCGTCTCGCTCTCCCCCCCTCTCCCCTCCTCCCGGGTCCCATCCCGCGCCGCACGGGCGGAGGAGAGGCTCGCGAGCCGGGCGCGGGGCGGGGCGAGGCCCCCGCGCCGCTCTCGGAACCGACCGCGTTAATGATCCTTCCGCAGGTTCACCTACGGAAACCTTGTTACGACTTTTACTCCTCTAGATAGTCAAGTTCGACCGTCTTCTCAGCGCTCCGCCAGGGCCGTGGGCCGACCCCGGCGGGGCCGATCCGAGGGCCTCACTAAACCATCCAATCGGTAGTAGCGACGGGCGGTGTGTACCAAGGGCAGGGACTTAATCAACGCAAGCTTATGACCCGCACTTACTGGGAATTCCTCGTTCATGGGGAATAATTGCAATCCCCGATCCCCATCACGAATGGGGTTCAACGGGTTACCCGCGCCTGCCGGCGGAGGGTAGGCACACGCTGAGCCAGTCAGTGTAGCGCGCGTGCAGCCCCCGGAC
>NW_011385630.1:0-756 GCF_000754665.1 Bison bison bison
GTCGCCCCTGGAGAGGAACATTGGCTTCTAGACACAAGCCTAGATGAGGTCTATTGGCCCTGCAGTCACTCGAGAGCAATCCCCAGCTTTCCTTCGCAACTCGAATGGAAGATTGGACTTGCCTGGGCCAACACAAGAGGCAGCCTGAATTCCCCGTCGTAATTCGATGATCCCGCCGTAACTCGAGAAAAACCACGTGGCTCCCCCGTCATCGCAAGATGAAGCCCTTTCCCGCGACAGCGTCTCAGGAGAAGTCCCCCGTTAGGAATTGGCGGTCGAAAGGGCACTTGGCACCCTTGATGCGACCCACAAAGTTCCCCGAAATCACGGTCTCCCTCGAGAGGAACACTGAGGTTTTCCGGCACCCCCTCCTCTGAGCCCTTTCTCCCCTCCTGATCTGGACAGGAGGGTCGACTCCCCTGCTTTGTCTGGAAGGGGTTCCCGACCTTCCGGTCGCACCTCAGGTTGAGGCCGGTCTCACGAAGACATTCCAGACGTGGCCTCGTGGGTGATTCCACATTCCGGAGGAACCCGATTTGCCGGTCCCCTCTTGAGAAGAACCCGATGCCCAGACACCTCTCCGAACACCACCCTGTGAATGAAGTCCACACGAAGGGGCAGGTTTTCCGTGCATCGTTCGGGAAAAACCCAGGTTCCAAATACAGCTCGACAAGCGGCCTCTCTCCCTGGGGACATCTCGAGAGGCAAGCGGAGTTCCATGCCTCAACCCAGACGAGGCCTGACTCTCCTGTCCCC
>NW_011385631.1:0-502 GCF_000754665.1 Bison bison bison
CCTTTTCTCCCAACCCTCTCCAGCATTTATTGCTTGTAGACTTTTTGGATCACAGCCATTCTGACTGGTGTGAAATGGTACCTCATAGTGGTTTTGATTTGCATTTCTCTGATAATGAGTGATGTTGAGCATCTTTTCATATGTTTGTTAGCCATCTGTATGTCTTCTTTGGAGAAATGTCCGTTTATTTCTTTGGCCCATTTTTTGATTGAGTCATTTATTTTTCTGGAATTGAGCTGCAGGAGTTGCTTTTATATTTTTGAGATTAATTCTTTGTCAGTTGCTTTATTTGCTATTATTTTCTCCCATGCTGAAGGCTGTCTTTTCATCTGCTTATAGTTTCCTTTGTTGTGCAAAAGCTTTTAATTTTAATTAGGTCCCATTTGTTTATTTTTACTTTTATTTCCAATATTCTGGGAGGTGGGTCATAGAGGATCCTGCTGTGCTGTATGTCGGAGAGTGTTTTGCCTATGTTCTCCTCTAAGTAGTTTTATAGTTTCTG
>NW_011385632.1:0-884 GCF_000754665.1 Bison bison bison
CAGGAGTGTCTGTCAGGGTATTGCCCGAGGGCAGGGACCAGCCTGGTTCAGGGCAGGCACCGGGCGGGGGTCTCAGGAGTGTCTGTCGGCGCCGGGCATGGGCAGGACCCAGCCTCCTTCAGGGCAGACACAGAGATGGGGGCTCAGGAGTCTGTGCTGAGTGAATCGAACAAGGGCCCGACCTAGACCGGTTCAGGGCAGGGACAGAGATGCTGCTTCAGGAGTATTTCCTGGGGGGTAGACCCCGGCCAGGTTTAGCGCGGGGATCAAGATGCGGGCTCAGCAGTGTTTCCCGGGTGATTGAACGAGGGCACGGCCCACCCTGTCTCTGTGCGGGGACCGAGATGCTCCCTCAGGAGGGTTTCTCGAGGTCTGATCGTGGGCAGGACGCGCACGGCTTCAGGGCAGAGTGCGAGAGGAGGCCTCAGGAGGACGTGCTGAGGTAGCTCCCAAGGGCAGAACCTCGACTGGTTCAGTGCAGCGCCCGAGGGCGGGCACAGGCGCATTTGCCGGTGGCTTCGGCAATTGCTTGCCGGAGCCCTGGCCGGGGCAGGGAAGGAGATGTTGGCCCAGGGGCGCTGGATGGCGCTGTGCAGCAGGGGAGGCCCCAGCCTAGGTGCGTGCCGTGGCCGCGAGGCAGGCTCAGGAGGGTCTGTCGGGGGACTGACACTGGGCGGGACCCAGCCTCGTCCCGAGCAGGGACCGAGGTGTTGGGTCAGGAGTGTTTGTCAGGGTCGGGAAGAAGCGCCGGGCACCGCCCAGTTGAGGGCAGCGACCGAGGCGAGCTCAGGAGTGTTTGCCGGGGGTCGGTCCAAGGGCAGGACCTAGCCTGATTGAGGGCAGGGTACCCGATGTGGGCTCAGGAATGCTTCTCGGGGCTTGAA
>NW_011385633.1:0-778 GCF_000754665.1 Bison bison bison
GCCCCTGATCAGTGAGCTCCGGGCAGTACTTTGGTCCCAGGTTTGGAGCCCAGTGCCCGCAACGCGGGAGAGAGAGGCTGGCTGCCGGCGGGTGCTTGCAAGCCTGTACTGGGAAGGACCGAGTGAGCTTCCACACCGGCGGAGCTCCAGCTCTGCGCCCAGGCGCGATAGCACAGAGCCCCGGCCGAGAGGCTGCTCTGGCCTGGGCGAGACTCCCCAAGCCCTGCCGAGCTTCTAGCGTTTGCGCCCGGGAAGGAGCAGGCTGCGGGAGTGTGGGAGACGTGACTGGTGCCTGACTGGTGCCTCAGCTCAGCTCTCGCCTTCCCTTCGGACCTAGGAGCCAGGCGTCCTTGCAGAACGCTTAGGGGCTGGGGTGTGCACACTGCCAAAGCCTCCCGCAGGGAGAGCTCTTTCCGAGGGAAAGGAAGCGCCGCAGGCTGCATTCCCAAGCTGGTGCTTCCCCGCCCAGACTAAGCGGCCGCACGGAGGGAATCAGGGTCCCGGTGCCCCTGGCTTGGGGAGGCAGCTCCACAGCCAGAGTGATGCTCCGTTTGTGCCCAGAAAGCGCCTGCCAGACCGGGCCTTCCCTGGAGCTGTCCTCCCGCCTAGAGGCAGGTGGATGTGCTGTGCGGGCTTCCCCTGTGCGTTTGGGCTCCCTAGCACAGCCGCAGCGCCGGGGAACCAGCCCCTGATCAGTGAGCTCCGGGCAGTACTTTGGTCCCAGGTTTGGAGCCCAATGCCCCCAACGCGGGAGAGAAGAGGCTGGCTGCCGGCGGGT
>NW_011385634.1:0-890 GCF_000754665.1 Bison bison bison
GGAATTTAATGATACATCACAGCCAGATCCTTTGAAAACTTATAGTGGGACCTCTTCCCTCACCAAAACCTGGGTGTCAGCAAAGGCTTTTCAGAGCAACAGTTGATTTGAGATCCGTAGGTTGAACCTAAGTAAACCAGGGTTAAAATGCAGGAAGAATTTCATGCAGGGAAAATAGCATCTTGGAAGGCTATGTGACCAGGGAAACTTAGGACATTCTAGAAATGAAAATGCCCTATGGGACAGAATCCAAAAGTGCAGAGGGCATTCCAGTGAAAAGACATCAGAGACAAACTTCGGGAACAAGCAATGAAGGAATGTGATCATATATTCAATATGATGAGAAAATCCAAGAGTAGTTGTGGCAGGGAGGTGATAGAATTGCATCTGCATTTCCAAAAGTTCATCTTGCTCCATAACACTGATGATTGAAGCGACTCAACTGCAAATTACAAGAAGGGACCACTTCCTTGAATCCGAATGGTCCTCATTGCAAAGTCTGTCAATACAAATGCTAGCGAAGATGTGGACCAAAGGGAACTCTACTCCACATGCAGATTGTGTGGGTGAATTCTCTAAGAAATTACGGGAAGAAGTGCTCCATCTTGTTTATTGCATTGTGTTTAGGGGAACTAATTTGGAATTAGTGGAGCCCATTTCTCAGTATATTATTTCCAAACTAGGCAACTATAATTACAGTCTGATAAGATATAACTCAAATAACTTCTGAATGTTAATGTATTTTGAAAGAGGAAATAATCTTGCAAGAGAAATATAGACAAACAGGAAAAGCATAGTTGTCAATATATTAACCTAGAGATGCTTCAAATATTGTTTAAGAAATATGAAAGTTTCATGGAGTATTTCACATGAAGGAATTATTTCCTCTT
>NW_011385635.1:0-523 GCF_000754665.1 Bison bison bison
TGCTTGATTAAGTGGTTTCTAATGAAATCACAAAATTGGTGTAGGGTGTGTGGGTGGGTTTTGCAGTGCTGGCACAGAGTCAATGTTAAATAAATATCAATTAAATAAAAATCTGGAAAGTGAACAATGTGCTATAATTTTGAAGGAATAATACAATAAATAATCATCCTTTAGTCAGGTAATTCATGATAAAACTGAAGAACAAATCATTTTTATGAGTGGACTCATTTTTTGACTTTTTTGACTTTTAAGTTAGTTAAGTTGCTCAGTAGTATCTGATTCTTTGCGACCCCGTGGACTGTAGACCACCAGGCTCCTCCATCCATGGGATTCTCCGGGCAAGAATACTGGAGTGGGTTGCCATTTCCTTCTCCAGGGGATCTTTCTGACTCAGGGATCAAACCCAGGTCTTCTGCATTGCAGGCAGATGCTTTAACCTCTGAGCCACCAGGGAAGCCCTTTTGACTTTTAAGAGGAAATAATTCCTTCATGTGAAATACTCCATGAAACTTTCATATTTCTT
>NW_011385636.1:0-675 GCF_000754665.1 Bison bison bison
AAAAGGAAAACATAAGGCAAGGGTGGATAAGCTAAAACAGAATAAGTAGAATTATTTTCTGGTTGGAGTTCACGCTGCAGCAGCCCTGTCAGTCTCGCCGGGATCTCGATGTTTATCTTGTTTCCCCTGCTGGCCGGCGCCGCGCTGGTCTGGACGGCACTTTTGTGGGTGCACTCTCTTCTCTGGCCCTCACTCGCTGCACAAACTTCTTTGCTCTAGGTCGCGGGGTGCAGCGAGGAGGGTGCGGGGCGAGGCTGGAGGCGCAGAGGCGAGAGCTGCCTAGTGGGCGGGGCAAGCGAGTGCGCTCCGCGAACCTGGCCTGTCTGGAACCCAAATTGGTGAATCTGCGTCCTGTGGAAAAATACAAGCACATCCTCGACCGCTAGTTAATAATGAGTCAGGACCCTTCCATTGTCCTGAGAGAAGGTCCTTCCATTTGACTAATGGCTTTGCATTCAATTGCTCTGGGCACCAATGGCGAAGCATTGCAGTAGTTCTGGCGGAATCGGCATTTAAAATATTTATTACAAAAAGAGCAAGTTGCAAGATTTGATGGGGAGAGCTATACTTAAACTCCCCTTCTTTTAATTTTTGAATTTGAAGCTTTAATGTTTGATGTGCTCTTTCCACAATGGCTTGTCCCCGGGGATTATAAGGGATGCCTGTATTGCGTTT
>NW_011385637.1:0-536 GCF_000754665.1 Bison bison bison
CAGGAGGGTAGAAGGGGCGTCAGAGGAAGTGGGGCCGGAAAACCTCGGGGTTCTTCTCCAGGGAGATCGGGATGCCGGGGAACTTTGTGGGTCGCCTCAAGGGTGCCAAGTACCGTTTGGACCTCCAATTCCTAACGTGTTACTTCTCCTGAGACGCTGTAGCGGGAAAGGGCTTCATCTTGCGATGACGGGGGAACCACGTGGTTTTTCTCGAGCTGCGGCGGGATACTCGAGTTACGACCGGGAATTCAGGATGCCTCTTGTGTTGTCCCAGGGAAGTCCAATCTTCCATTCGAGTTGCGAAGGAAAGCTGGGGATTGCTCTCGAGTGACTGCAGGGCCAATAAACCTCATCTAGGCTTGTGTCCAGAAGCCAATGTTCCTCTCCAGGGGCGACCGGGATCTCGGGGTTGCATTCCAGACGCACACAGGGAGACAGGCATTCATCTCGAGTGCAAGCAAAGAACCCCGCTCTGCTCTCGAGTCGCGACGGGTATCTCTTGTAGCTCACTGGGTGGACTAAAGGGAGTCAAGCCT
>NW_011385638.1:0-661 GCF_000754665.1 Bison bison bison
CACCGTCCAAAAAAGCATTAGATAAAGTTGCATTCCTACAGAGCAAAGGTGTGGTGGGCTATAACAAGAAAAAGAATTAACTCAAGGGTCCCAGGTTACAAACATTAAAGCTACTACTTACACCAATTATATTAATCAATACACTGCCAGGGACACAGCAGGTAAGGGATATGGAACCTTAGCAGCAAACAATGGCCCAACAAGTGAAAAACCATTCACCAATACAATTTCTAATCAATCTTTTAACTACTCAAAAGAATCTGTGTTTAGACAGTTTAGAACATCTCCTGCCTCTCACAGTTGGGAGGCTCTGAACAGTTACATGTGGCCGGAAAAACCTATTCAGGCAGGCTAGAGGATTTCCAAAGGAGTTTGTAGGTTAAACACTGTCACACCCAGGAATTATTAACTGGAACTGTAAGACTAACTCTTTTTTCAGAGAGAGGTAGTGGGGGAGAGCCCCCCGTAAAGTCAGAGGTTTAGGTGAAAGCACAAGCAGAAAGTAGGCAGACTCTGGTTTTGGGGGTATATGCTCGAGAATTTCCAGGGGGACTCCTGAAGCTCGATCCCGCCTTTGCGTATGCCGAGCCTCCTTCCTCATGACCCTTGTCATGGGCGGAGTACCTCACTGGCTCCCAGCAGTGATACAATTCCAGTTGAG
>NW_011385639.1:0-817 GCF_000754665.1 Bison bison bison
AGTAGGTGAAATTACCTGTAATATATTTTATTTTAGCACACATAAAATATCATTTCAGTGTGTAATCAACATGATAAAACCTAATGAAATAGTTCACATTCTTTTTTTCATGCTCAGTCTTTAAAATCCAGTATGTGTTTTAGGCTTGCAGCGCATCTCATTGTAGAGCCAGCCGTATTTCAGGTACTTCATGGCTGCAGGTGACTACATACCAGGGGGCCCAGTTCCACGAGAGAGGTGTCTTTAATATCTCCCACTGGGATTATGAACTCGGCTGTTACTCCTTTTCTATTTCTGTCAGTTTTTATGTATTGATATTTTGAGGTTATGTTATTAGGTACATTCAAATTTTAGAATCCTCATCTTCTTGCTAGACTGAACTTGTGTCAGTATGAGATGCTCCTTTTTATCACTAGAAATGCTTCTTTCTTTTAGAGACTATTTTGACAGTGATGTTGCCACATCAGTTTTCTGTCCTTGTTGGCCTGGGTATCTTTTAGTTTCACCTGTCTAAAAGATATTCCATCTTAACATGTAGCTCTGTGAATAGTGTACAGTTTTCATTGGAATCAGTATGACACTTTATCTTTTAATGAGAGTGTTTGCTGTGTTTATAATGTTGATATTCAGTGTGTAGACACCATGTTGCTGTGTGTTTTCTGTTTGTCCCACCTAGTCTGTGTTCTTTGCTCTTGCCTTCTTTTAGAAGTTTGAAGTGTTTCTCTAGTTCTGTGCTCCTCTGTCAGGTTGTTAGGTGCATATTTGCAGACACAGCGTGTGTTTTACACTCAAGCCTAACTTAGTACTTTACTGCCTC
>NW_011385640.1:0-772 GCF_000754665.1 Bison bison bison
AAAAAAACAAAGTAACAAAAAATGATAAAATATATATATGAAGTTTGCATTAAAAATAGGGTCTTTTTTTGAAAGGTAATAGTAGGTTATAAAAATTAAAATTAAAGAAGCAATAGAGGACATAAAAAAATTTTTTTTAATGATAATAGTAAAAATATACATAGGAATTTCTCTGGAGTGGTTGTGGGCAGTGTGGGGTTAGTTCAGTTTCAGATAGTTCCGTTATCCAGCTTATACTTCTCAAGATCTATAGGCCCCTTCCATTGTAGTCAGTGCTAACTCCAACGTTTTAATCTGTTGCACCTGTCTTTTCCAGAGCGCTTCCCTCTGTTTATTTTAACTTCTTCTGTTTGCTGGTCTTTTCAGTGTCTAATTTCCGCCCTGAGTCAGTGGGGGCGAAGGTGGTCACTTATTTAGGCCCACTTACTCAGTGGTACTGTGGTGACGGAGGAGCACTGCAAACAAATATCCCTGGCGTGTGCTCACAGTGTCCTGGCCGCACTGGGGTTTGCCCCCGCTCACGGTGTGTGTGCTTTCCCAGTTTACACTGCTCAGGCTCAGGTTGCTCTGCCTGCAACTGTCTGAGGTGGGCCCTGGGTTGCGTGTACTTCCCAGGTCTAAGCCGTTCAGGTTCAGGTTCAGGTTCTCAGGTACTCCACAAAGGCACAGGCTCAGTTGGACCTGCGTTTTGTCGCCCTTCCCATGTCCGAGCAGCTCAGGCGTACCAGGTGCTTAACGAGCACAGTCGACCCCCAGGTGTGGTGTGTCTTAT
>NW_011385641.1:0-710 GCF_000754665.1 Bison bison bison
TATGTCTTCATGCCTTAGGTTGTGCCTCGAATATAGTGTACCCATCAACCCAGGAAAGGAAAGAATTGAATCGCCAAATATACAAAGAGATCAAAAGTGCCGAGCCAAGTGACCCCTTGAGGCTTCCAAGAGCTTTTCTGTCTTTCACACACTAAGTAAATACTGAGCACCTACGATGAGCTAGGAGGCATGTAATAAGTTTCAGGGAATAGAAGGCGGAGAGAAGAAGACACAGAGTTCCTGCTTTCACTGAGACGACTCTAGTGATACATCACAGGCAGATCCTTTGAGAACCTATAGAGGGGCCTCTTCCCTCACCACAAAACCTGGGTGTCAGGGAAGGCTTTCCAGAGGCACCATTTCGTTGAGGTCCATAGGTTGAACCTAGGTAAACCAGGGTTGAGATGCAGGAAGAATTTCAGGCAGGGAAAATAGCATCTTGGAAGGCTATGTTACCAGGGAAACTTAGGACATTCAAGAAACGAAAAATGCCCTATGGGATGGAAGCCAAAGAGTGCAGAGGGCATTCCAGGCAAAAGACATCAGAGAAGAACGTGAGGAGCAAGCCTGAAGGGAAGTGGTCGTATCTTCAATATGCTGGGAAAATACGAGAGCCGTTGGAGCAGGGAGGTGACAGCATTGCATCTGCATTTCCAAAAGGTCATCTTGCTCACATCACTAATGATTGGAGAGGCTACAACTCCAAAACT
>NW_011385642.1:0-657 GCF_000754665.1 Bison bison bison
CATATTCGTTTTAAGATGGATATATACAGCATTTACTTCAGTTCACAAAGTGTAGGCATAAAACAATCTACAGAAGCTTTTTACAGAGTTCCAATCACCCATGCCAACTGTACTTCTTTCTCAACGCAAAACTGCTTTTGAAACCAAGCATTCATTTGCTGAAACAAGGAATCTGCTGTTAAAGAGATTGATTATCCTAGGGCCTGACCTAATTGGGAGATTAGATATGGTTCTCTATTCTGGGTGGCATGGTTTATAGAGGGAAAAAAACACAGAAAAAGAGCAAACTTCTTTTGAACTCCAATGTACTTTTACTTACTTCTAATTTTCTTTAAATAGAAACAGTATTGCAATTGTCAGATTGGTGAAACTGGTGTGTTATAAATTAAGAATTCATTGAGTTTATCACATCATTTTGTAGTAACAGGTACTTTCATCACATAATCCCACTTATATCACATAACCCAAACATTATCCAAAAAATTACTTTTTTTGGTCATATCCCACTGAGTTAAAATCACTATATAATGCACACACACACACACACACACGCACACACAAATCAGGACTTTTACCGATGTATCATTTCAGTGTTTTCTATAGCCAGCTAGATTCCTACGGTTTTTCCCCCAAACACAGACATCACCTCATTGCTGT
>NW_011385643.1:0-1021 GCF_000754665.1 Bison bison bison
GGAGAAAGGTATGACAGAGGATGAGATGGTTGGCTGGCATCACTGATTCAGTGGACATGAGTTGAGTAAACTTTGGGAGTTGGTGATTGACAGGGAGGCCTGGTGTGCTGCAGTCCATGGGGTTGCAAAGAGTCAGACACAACTGAGTGACTGAATTTAGAAGAGTGCCTTGTAATTTTCTTGAGTGTGTTCTTGTTTTGCTGGAGATTAGCATGGGTTGTCTTGCACTGGAGCTTGCTGCTCTTGGATGGAGCTTGCTTTCAGTGTAGGCATGTATCCTTTTGGATGGGATCTTGTCTATCACTCTTCCCTGGGGCCAGGGGTTCTATGATGATCCAAAGTTCTGGAGCTGAGATACCTGCCTCTGGTTTTTGGCCCCCCTCTTGCAGTAACCTCAAGACTGCACTTTCAACATTGCACAGAAGACAAAACCCCATGTTAGTGGTGAAATAACTCCACATCCTGGACAGTCAAAGAGATCCACAGCATTATATATAGAAAAGAAGAGGGAAGAGCTAGATAGAGGTGATCAGGAGGAGAAAAGAAAGTCAAAAGGAAAGAGAGCAATTAAGCCTGTAATCAAATCCCTGAGTGAAAATGGATATTGAAAAATAGACTCTTAATACTACAAAATGCATAACAAATTCCAGAAAGCAAAAATTAAAAAACCTAGACTAGAATTTGAACTCCCAAATGTACAATATAAAATAAACTGAAACATAATTGAACACAAAATTTAGAAAAAAATATTCTGGGGTCAGTTCAGTGTCAGGTTATCCCTTGTTCGAGCCTGCACTTTTTCTCAAAGTCCACAATTGTCCTTAAATGCAATTTTACTGCTTAATTTTAATCTGTTGCACCCGCCACTTCTTGAGTGGTTCCCCTGTCTTATCTTTACTTAGGCTGGCCTCCTCTGCTTGCAAGTCTCTTCAATGTCTAATCTGAGCCCTGATAGGAAGAGGTGACAATAGACCCTTATTCAGGGTCATTTGCTCTGTTTTGCTGTGGAGAGGCAGGTAAC
>NW_011385644.1:0-505 GCF_000754665.1 Bison bison bison
AACAGGGAAGCCTGGTGTGCTGCAGTCCATGGGTTGCAAAGACTCGGACATGACTGAGTGACTGAACAGATCTGAACTGAACTGAAGGAGTCTTCCCAGGTGGCTCAGTGATAAAGAATCCACCTGCCAAGCAGGAGACTTGGATTCGATCCCTGGGAAGATCCCCTGAAGTAGAAAATGGAAACCCAATCTAGTATTCTTACCTAGAAAATTCCTTGGATAGAGAAGCCTGGCAGGCTACAGTCCAGCGGGTTGCAAAGAGTCGTACGTGACTGAGCAAATCAGCACATATGTACATAATATGAAATGTGAATAATAATAAAATGTAAATACATAAATAATAAGCAAATAATTCCTGACTAATATTTCAGTATTCTATTTCATATAGAAATTAAGTATTCAAGATTATTATTAATAATCTAATATTAGTACTGGTACTTAAAGTTAACTAAAAATCTGAATTATATCTGAGTGGACATGCCACTGAGTATAATTACTACTGATT
>NW_011385645.1:0-651 GCF_000754665.1 Bison bison bison
CCACACTCTGTTTCATTTATATCCTCCTTTCTCAGTTAAGTTCAGTTGGTCCTTCATCACCGACTCTTTGCAACCCCATGAATCGCGGCACACCAGGGCTACCTGTTCACTGAGTTCACTCACGCTCATGTCTATTGATTCGGTGATGCCATCCAGCCTTCCATCCTCTGTAGTCCCATTCTCGTCTTGACCCCATTCCCTCCGAGCATCTGGGTCTTTCTCAAGGAGTCAACACTTTGCATGAGTGAGCAAAGTATTGGAATTTCAGCTTTAGCATCAGTCCTTCCAATGAACACCCAGGACTGATCTCCTTTAGGATGGACAGGCTGGATTCCTTGCAGTACAAGGGACTCTCAAAAATTTTATCCATCACCGCAGTTCAAAAGCATCAATTCTTCAGCACTCAGCTTTCTTCACAGTCCAACTCTCACATTCATACATGATCACTAGAAAAACCAGATCCTTGACTAGACAATCTTTGTTGGCAATGTAATGCCACTGATTTTTAATATGCTATCTAGGTTGGGCATAACTTTCCTTCCAAGGGGTAAGCGTGTTTAAATTTCAAGGCTGCAATCACCATCTGCAGTGGTTTTGGAGCCGCAAAAAAGTAAAGTCTGACAATCTTTCCACTGTTTCCCCATCTATTTC
>NW_011385646.1:0-702 GCF_000754665.1 Bison bison bison
CGTTGGCCCGTGGGGCGTGCCGTGCCCCTCGCCCGCCTCACCCTTTCCAGGTACCTAGCGCGTCCCGGCGCGGAGGTTTAAAGACCCCTGGGGGGGGTGTCGCCCGTCCGCCTTGGGGTTCGGGGCGGTCGGGCCCGCGGGGAGTAGTCGGGAGCTGCCTCCCGTCTCCCCCCAGACCCCGCCGTCCCCCGAGGGGACGGGTGGCGCGCGGCGTGGCGCGCCACGGTCACTGCCGCCGCGGCCGTCGGGAGGGGGCTACCCGACGGCCGTCGTGTGGGCCGTGGCCGTGTGCGGCGGCGCGTGCGCGCGCTGCCCCCGCGTCCCTGGGGGAGGGTTGGGGGCCCCCCCGGGCGCCTGTGGGGTTGTCCGAGCCCGCCCTGGCGGCTTGGCGCCGGACGCCCCGTCGTGTGGACCCTTTCCCGACCCCTCCGTTCTGCTGTTTTCTGTCTGACTTGGCCGGCCAGAGGCAACCCCCTGCCCCCAACTCCCACCTCCGGGGAGGGAGGCGGGGGTGGGTGGGATGTGCCGCGCCAGGGGCGGGTGTCCCGCCGAAACGAACCCCTTGAAAACCTCATACGACTCTTAGCGGTGGATCACTCGGCTCGTGCGTCGATGAAGAACGCAGCTAGCTGCGAGAATTAATGTGAATTGCAGGACACATTGATCATCGACACTTCGAACGCAACTTGCGGCCCCGGGTTC
>NW_011385647.1:0-575 GCF_000754665.1 Bison bison bison
TCTGAGAAGTCAGGGAAACTGGAGCGGGGGGGGCCGTCTCGGGACGTCCACGGGGTTTGGTGTCATTGGAAGAGGGCCTCATCTCCAGTTGAGGCAGGAACCTCAGGGTTCCTCTGATTTCAGACTCCGATCGCAGGGTCCCTGCAGACTGGGGACAGGAGAGTCAGGCCTCGTCTTGGGTTGAGGCATGGAACTCCGCTTGCCTCTCGAGGTGTCCCCGGGGAGAGAGGCCACTTGTCGAGCGGTATTTGGAACCTGTGGGTCTTTTCCGGATGATGCACGGACGAGTCACTGCCCCTTCGTGTTGACTTCATTCACAGGGTGGAGTTCGGAGAGGTGTCCGGGCATCGGGTTCTTACCAAGAGGGGACCGGGAAATCGGGGTGCTTCACAATGTGGAAGCACCCTCGAGGCCACGTCTGGAATGTCGTCGTGAGACCGGCCTCATCCTGAGGTGCGATCGGAAGGTCGGGAACCCCTTCCAGACAAAGCAGTGGAGTCGACCCTCCTGTGGAGATCAGGAGGGTAGAAGGGGCTCAGAGGAAGTGGTGTCGGAAAACCTCGGTGTTCCTCTCC
>NW_011385648.1:0-562 GCF_000754665.1 Bison bison bison
GTGCATGATAGCCATGTGATCAGTGCATGAAAGCTACGTGACCAGTGCATGATCAGCCACGTAATCAGTGCATGATCAGCCACGTGATCATTTGCATGTTCAGCCACGTGATCAGTGCATGCACAGTCACGTGATCAGTGTATGATCAGCTTCGTGATCAGTGCATGATCAGCCACGTGATCATTGCATCTTCAGCCACTTGATCAGGGCATGCACAGTCACGTGTTCAGTGTATATTCAGCTTCGGGATCAGTGCATGATGAGCCACGTGATCATTGCATGTTCAGCCACCTGATCAGTGCATGCACAGTCACGTGATCAGTGTATGATCAGCTTCGTGACCAGTGCATGGTCAGCCACGTGATCAGTTCATTATCAGGCAGGTGATGACTGCAGGATCAGTCACGTGATAAGCGCATGATCAGGCACGTGATCAGTTCATGATCAGCCACGTGATCAGTGAAAGATCAGCCATGGGGTCAGTGCATGCACAGTCACCTGATCAGTACATGCACAGTCACGTGATCAGTGAATGATCAGCTTCATGATCAGTGCATGATGA
>NW_011385650.1:0-1371 GCF_000754665.1 Bison bison bison
TAATCAGTGTATAATCAGCCACGGGATCGGTGCATGATAGCCACGTGACCAGTACATGATTAATCAGTGCATGATCAGTCACGTGATCAGTGCATGATCAGCCACCTAACCAGTGCATGATCAAAATTGTGATTAGTGCATTATCAGCCACGTGATCACTGTATGATCAGCCACGTAATCAGTGCATGTGCAGTCACGTGATCATTGTATGATCAGCCACGTGATCAGGGCATGATAGCCAAGTGATCAATGCACGATATCTACCTTATCGGTACATACTCAGTCACATGATCAGTGCATGATCATCAACGTAATCAGTGCATGATAGCCACGTAATCGGTGCCTACAGTTACGAGATCAGTGCATGAGCAGTTACATGATCAGTGCATGATCAACCACTTTATCAGTGCATGATCAGCCACATGATCAGTGTATAATCAGCCACGTGATCTGTGCATGATAGCCACGTGACCAGTACATGATTAATCAGTGCATGATCAGTCACGTGATCAGTGCATGATCATCAACGTAATCAGTGCATGATAGCCACGTAATCGGTGCCTACAGTTACGAGATCAGTGCATGAGCAGTTACATGATCAGTGCATGATCAACCACGGAATCTGTGCACGTTAGACACATGATCAGTGCATGATCATTCACGTCATCAGTGTATGATCAGCCACCTAACCAGTGCATGATCAAAATTGTGATTAGGGCATTATCAGCCACGTGATCAGTGCATGATCAGCCACGTGATCACTGTAAGATCAGCCACGTAATCAGTGCATGTGCAGTCACTTGACCATTGTATGATCAGCCACGTGATCAGGGCATGATAGCCAAGTGATCAATGCACGATATCTACCTTATCGGTACATACTCAGTCACATGATCAGTGCATGATCATCAACGTAATCAGTGCATGATAGCCACGTAATCGGTGCCTACAGTTACGAGATCAGTGCATGAGCAGTTACATGATCAGTGCATGATCAACCACTTTATCAGTGCATGATCAGCCACATGATCAGTGTATGATCAGTCACGTGATCAGTGAATAATAGCCATGTGATCAGTGCATGATCAGTCACGTGATCAATGTATGATCAGCCACGTGAACAGTGCCTGATGAGTCACGTGACCAGGGCCTACTGATCTGTGTGATTCCTGTCTGCTCAGTTGCTTGACAATTGCCAGCTGAGCAGCATGATTCATCACAGCTGAGGTCCATGATTATTGCCTGCTGATTGTTTGATTCGTACCTGCTCAGCTCTTTGGTTATTGCCTCCTGAGGCACATCATCAGTGCATGATAGCCACGTGACCAGTTCATGATCAGTCACATGATCAGCACCATTCAGACACGTGAT
>NW_011385651.1:0-525 GCF_000754665.1 Bison bison bison
TTTACTGTGTCCGTGGATAATGCTCTAATCTTTCCTTACCTTTAAGACTGAGGATATCACAAATATTGGTACATCATTCAAGTTCACTGTGTCTCCACAGTTTAGTTTCTTCTTTAGGGCTCTGCATGATTTTCTACTGGCTGATTTTCTGAAGATGCCTTCTGTGAACGGCCCTTTTTGATTGATAAAGGAAAGCATATCCTATAGGGAAGGAAAGAAAAGAAAACTGTGGGACGTTTCGTGTCTAGAAGCCCAGAGCACAAGCTTGCTCCAGTTTTGACAGATCTGTGGTATATGAGGGTACAGTTCTAGAACAGCACCGAAGTCAATTTGAAATTTTTTCTTCAGTGTCTCTAAATATATTTTTGACCCAACAATCGATTTGACATTCATACACTGAAACTTTTTTTTTTTTTAATTGGGACTCATCATCACTGAAACATTTTAAACACTTGTGTAATCAGATTTTCCGTTTCAGTGAATTTACTGTGTTAAACGTCTCTGCTTTGAGGCCTTTGTAGATTC
>NW_011385652.1:0-668 GCF_000754665.1 Bison bison bison
TGACTTCTCAGAGCCACCATGAGAAGCCCCCTGAGGTCACCTGCACAAGTCGAGGGACCCCAGGGTGTCCTGCCTCAACCCGAGAAAGATCTCGAGAGGCCTTCTTCAACACGTCTCGAGGCCAGATTCCCCTACTATGACTTGAGAGCAATGACGTGCTCCCCCTCGCCATTCGCATGGAGACCCGACTTCCTTGGCGCCCCACGAGAGACTCACTGACCTCATCGTCGTACCTCGCGAGAAACCGCACACTGGGGCCGCCGCTCGAGAACAACCCCGAGCCTCCCCCTTCATCGCGACTTGAGGGCCTTCGTCTCCTGTATGGCCTAGAGACCAATCTCTCGACCTGTCTCCAAACGCCTCAGGAGGCTGGACTCCTTTTAGTCCACCCAGTGAGCCCGAAGAGATACCCGTCGCGACTCGAGAGCAGAGCGGGGTTCTTTGCTTCCACTCGAGATGGATGCCTGTCTCCCCGGGTGCGTCTGGAATGCAACCCCGAGATCCCTTGCGCGCCTGGAGAGGAACACTGGCTTCTGGACACAAGCCTAGATGAGGCCTATTGGCCCTGCAGTCACTCGAGAGAAATCCCCAGCTTTCCTTCGCAACTCGAATGGAAGATTGGACTTCCCTGGGCCAACACAAGAGGTATCCTGAATTCCCCGTCGTAA
>NW_011385652.1:3946-4427 GCF_000754665.1 Bison bison bison
ATATTGCATATTGAGTGCATATTGCATATTGCATATTGAGTGCAGCACTTTCCACAGCATCATATTTCAGGATCTGGAATAGCTCTACTGGAATTCTATCACTGCTGGGAGCCAGTGAGGAACTCCGCCCATGACAAAGGTCATGAGGAAGGAGGCTCGGCATACGCAAAGGCGGGATCGAGCTTCAGGAGTCCCCCTGGAAATTCTCGAGCATATACCCCCCAAAACAGAGTCTGCCTACTTTCTGCTTGTGCTTTCACCTAAACCTCTGACTTTACGGGGGGCTCTCCCCCACTACCTCTCTCTGAAAAAAGAGTTAGCTTACAGTTCCAGTTAATAATTCCTGGGTGTGACAGTGTTTAACCTACAAACTCCTTTGGAAATCCTCTAGCCTGCCTGAATAGGTTTTTCCGGCCACATGTGATTGTTCAGAGCCTCCCAACTGTGAGAGGCAGGAGATGTTCTAAACTGTCTAAACACC
>NW_011385653.1:0-507 GCF_000754665.1 Bison bison bison
GCTATTTCTTTTTGGCCTTTGTAGGCTTAAGTAGCACCTTGCCTAGAGAACATACCATGCCCAATAAATATTGGTGAAGCAAGGAATTGAACAATATAATATATTTAATTACACTGAGAATGAGTCGGGGGGCTTGGATTTTGACCAAGGAAGACTATGGAAAAGAGGTGCTATAAGCCCCTATGGACTGTTTTCTAGGACATCTGAGGCAGCGGTTAAGATGTGAAAACTAGCCCTACAGGCTTGGGTGTGTTCCACCTCTGCTGTATCATCAACACACCCTATAATACTTCTATAAATATAGGAAATTACAGTTTACTCTTCTGAAGTCTTCTGGAGATGACCATCATACCTATCTCATAGGCTTGCTCAATGAGAAATAAAATGAAACAGCATAAAATGCTTAGTAAAGTATCAGGCACATAGTTTTTAACCAATATCTTTTTAAGTTGCTGATGCTGGTTTGTTATTTTGTTTTGAGTCAGGATTCTGGGGCAACACAGGGGG
>NW_011385654.1:0-755 GCF_000754665.1 Bison bison bison
ATTGATTTGCGGATATTGAAGAATCCTTGCATCCCTGGGATAAAGCCCACTTGGTCATGGTGTATGATCTTTTTAATGTGTTGTTGGATTCTGATTGCTAGAATTTTGTTAAGGATTTTGCATCTATGTTCATCAGTGATATTGGCCTGTAGTTTTCTTTTTTTGTGGGATCTTTGTCAGGTTTTGGTATTAGGGTGATGGTGGCCTCATAGAATTAGTTTGGAAGTTTACCTTCCTCTGCAATTTTCTGGAAGAGTTTGAGTAGAATAGGTGTCAGCTCTTCTCTAAATTTTTGGTAGAATTCAGCTGTGAAGCTGTCTGGACCTGGGCTTTTGTTTGCTGGAAGATTTCTGATTACATTTTCAATTTCCGTGCTTGTGATGGGTCTGTTAAGATTTTCTATTTCTTCCTGGTTCAGTTTTGGAAAGTTGTACTTTTCTAAGAATTTGTCCATTTCTTCCACGTTGTCCATTTTATTGGCATATAATTGCTGATAATAGTCTCTTATGATCCTTTGTATTTGTGTGTTATCTGTTGTGATCTCTCCATTTTCATTTCTAATTTTATTGATTTGATATTTCTCCCTTCGTTTCTTGATAAGTCTGGCTAATGGTTTGTCAATTTTATTTATCTTTTCAAAGAACCAGCTTTTGGCTTTGTTGATTTTTGCTATGGTCTCCTTTGTTTCTTTTGCATTTATTTCTGCCCTAATTTTTAAGATTTCTTTCCTTCTATTAACCCTGGGGTTCTTCATT
>NW_011385655.1:0-746 GCF_000754665.1 Bison bison bison
ATGCGACCCACAAAGTTCCCCGGCATCCCGGTCTCCCTCGAGAGGAACACCGAGGTTTTCCGGCACCACTTCCTCAGAGCCACTTCTACCCTCCTGATCTGGACAGGAGGGTCGACTCCCCTGCTTTGTCTAGAAGGGGTTCCCGACCTCCGGTCGCACCTCAGGATGAGGCCGGTCTCACGACGACATTCCAGACGTGGCCTCGTGGGTGGTTCCACATTCCGAAGGACCCCGATTTCCCGGTCCCCTCTTGATAAGAACCCGATGCCCGGATACCTCTTCGAACTCCACCCTGTGAATGAAGTCAACACGAAGGGGTAGTGACTCGCCCGTGCATCGTCGGGAAAAAAACCCCAGGTTCAAAATACCCCTCGACAAGTGGCCTGTCTCCCCGGGAACACCTCGAGAGGCAAGCGGAATTCCAGGCCTCAACCCAAGACGAGGGCTGACTCTCCTGTCCCAAGTCTGCAGGGACCCTGGAATCGGAGTCTGAAATCAGACGAACCCTGAGGTTCCTGCCTCAACTGAAGATGAGGTCCTCTTCGAATGCACCAAACCCAGTGGAGTGCCGAGAGGCCCCTCCCAACTCCAGTTTCCCTGACTTCTCAGAGCCACCATGAGAAGCCCCCTGAGGTCACCTGCACAAGTCAAGGGAAGCCAGGGTTTTTGCCTCAACCCGAGAAAGACCTCGAGAGACCTTCTTCAACACGTCTCGGGGCCACATTCCCCTAGTGCCGTGAGCCGGC
>NW_011385656.1:0-806 GCF_000754665.1 Bison bison bison
GGCGCTGATCAGGGGACTGTGCACGCACTGATCAGGTGGCTGATCAGGAACTGACGACCTGACCGCGCATGCAGTGATCACGTGGCTGGTCGTTCACTGATCATGTGTTTATCATACGGTGATTACGTGACTGAGAGGCCCTGATCACGTGACTGTGCCGTCAGTGATCACGTGGCTGAGCAGACACTGATATCGTGACTGAGCATGCACTGATCATGTGCCGGGAGCCGGGGAGGCATTCCACTCTGGACAAAGGTCATGAGGAAGGAGGCTCGGCATACGCAAATGCGGGATCGAGCCTCAGGAGTCCACCCGGATGTTCTCGAGGATCCTACCCCCCCAAAAAAACCGGAGTCTGCCTACTGTATTGCTTTGTGCTCTCACCTCTGATTTCACTGGGGGCTGTCCCCCACCACCATCTCGCTCTCTCTGTCAAAGAGTTAACTTACAGCTCCAATTCATAAAGTTCCTTGTCATTCTTCCCTTTAACTTCCAGCTTAGTCTCCATCTGCAGCGCGGAACCCACCACGCTTACTAATTATGCCTGGGCTGCTAAGACCCACTCGAGAAGGTCTCTAGGGTGAGGCACCTTTCGCTATTCGAGAGGGCGCCTGCGGCCTACGTAAGTGGTGCAAACTTCTTGTCTTGAAGTTTGATTGGTCTTCCGCGTAAACCAAGCTACTCAGTCTCTTTTCTCCACCGAATTTTCCTACTGAGCTCTCCTCATACTATTATTCTTGACATCTCTGATTAGCATATAAATAGTCGCCTAGGCCATCTCTCCTTCGAATACCCTGGATCAGTTA
>NW_011385657.1:0-640 GCF_000754665.1 Bison bison bison
CTATCTGCTGTACCTAATATTGACTTTCTCTTATTTTAATGCTAGTTAAATGTGGAATTCTTAAGAGTAGGTATAATTTAATCATAGCTATAGCATTTGTGCAACTGCAATACCAAAATAAATGTATAAGTTGATTATGAATAAAATGATAAAACTCTAGCCAAATGCAAATTGACAACACTCATTAAATCATCCTTGCGGAGTGAATGTGGCCCTAATTGCAATATAATGCTGGGATCTGCTGAGGCCATCTTGCCTTTGCTACAGTTGCCTGTGATGTTTCATTTTTCCCACTGGGTCTCTCTGAACAGTCATGAAACTATTAGTCCTATAGCACAGTACACCAGCTTTTGGTTTACTTGGCTTGAAAGCATATTTGCATATTAAATCTACCTCTTTTATTTCTCGTTATCCCAGAACCACTGGGCTGCAGTGTGACTGTAAACACAAATATAACTTGACTCCTAAAATTGCAGGATAGTAGTTGGTTATAAGGTAGTCATCCCAGTAATTTAAAGTATACGTCTTTGTCTGTCTTTGTTGTTGGTATTGTCATGAGTGTGAAAACAGAATTGCAGCATTTCCATTGAAACACTGTGTGTGTGCGTGTTTAGTCACTCAGTTGTGTCCAGCTCTCTGT
>NW_011385658.1:0-676 GCF_000754665.1 Bison bison bison
TTCTCCTCCTGCCTTCCATCTTGCTCAGCATCAGAGTCTTTTCAAATGAGTCAGTTTTTTTGCATCAGGTGCCAAGTATTGGAGCTTCAGCATCAGTCTATCCAATGAATATTCAGGACTGATAACCTTTACGATGGACTGGCTGGATCTCCTTGCAGTCCAAGGGACTCTCAAGAGTCTTCTCCAACACCACAGTTTAAAAGCATCAATTCTTCAGCGCTCAGCTTTCTTTATGGTCCAACTCTCACATCCATATGTGACTACTGGAAAAACCATAGCTTTGTCTAGCTGGACCTTTGTTGGCAAAGTAATGTCTCTGCTTTTTAATATGCTGTCTAGGTTTGTCATAACTTTCCTTCCAAGGACCAAACGTTTTTAATTTCATGGCTGCAGTCACCATCTGCGGTGATTCTGGAACCCCCAAAAGTAAAGTCTGTCACTGTTTCCATTGCTTCTTTTAGAAAAGGCAAATATACTTATGGACTTGTAAATCCATAAGTCATGTGGAGTCAAAGAAAGGCTTTTAACCATGGAAATTACACAAAACAGATTACAGTGGAATCCTCAAGGAACTGTGCAGAGGACTTGGAGAAGTAAGCCCAGAGGCAGGAGAACTGTTAGAAGACCCAAGACCAGGTCGTAGATGAGGCCCTCGATTAAGGCAGTGTCTTTAGGG
>NW_011385659.1:0-627 GCF_000754665.1 Bison bison bison
TAAATGGTGTCTAACTTACTACTAGATTCCAATTGTTTATAAATTGATTGCTAGAAACTGGAATGTATTTTCCCAAAATAAGCAATACTATAGACTCTGATTTGAGCCTAAAGGCTACTTCCAGCCCAGTGGTCACACAGTATGGTATCAATTCTGTGGGAAGGAAGGCAATGTTGAGGGAAAAGCCCTGGGTACATAGGTAGAAGGCTTATGACCTAGACCAAGGTTCATCACTGACTAAGATCGTCATTTGCTTAGTTAAAATGAAGAGTCAAAATAATCCTCTGCTTACCAAGGAGGGCTGTAGAGACAGCCAGTTGGAAAATATTTTGTACACTGTAAATTTTTAAATGTAAAATTTGAAGTTATCTGGTACTTCCAAGGTGTAAATGATTCAGGATAGCTGTGTTTGCAACACAGATTAGAGTTTGTTCCTTAGAATATGCAACAAATTTTTTTTCTAAAATATTAACAACTCTGTAGGTATAGAAAGATTTCCAAAATACAGCCTCTATTACAGAGCACACTGAACATGAGACCAGGACTAAAAACGATCGATACTCGTTGAGTAAAGGTTTATGATCTTATTCTCATGTGGCTGCTCTACTGGTTTCTTCCTCATCTTCC
>NW_011385660.1:0-784 GCF_000754665.1 Bison bison bison
AGCCAAAAGTGCTTCCTGATTTCTTCTTGCTGCCTATAGTAAAATATAAAGGGAAATTAAAAAAAAATATTTAAGAGAAAGACTATTAAAAAATAAGACAAAACTTGCTGAATGGGAAATTTTCTAGTCTTTTAACATGACAGAGGATGCTAAAATTAATGGCTCTCAAGCAAGGTTCTATCCAGGGCATTGAGATAAGGTGGTCTAAATATAACGTTTTATAGCACCTATACATCAATTCTTATTCCTTTATTTATTTTTAATAAAGGTGGTCTAAAGATGAGTGTGACTGTAAAATTCTTTGTTAAGCCTCAGAAAGCTGGAAGGGGATGCTTCATGGCATTATTTAGGCAGGCCAATGCCCTCCAAAGAGTTTAGGGGTGTCACTCAGAGATCATTTCAGTCACACAATAAGACTTCTACCAGGTTTCAGGGTGTTATCCCTCAGCTATCTCAGCAGAAAACCAGACAGACTAGGCCTTATTATGAAGACATGTGTGATGGTGGCTTTGGAGTGGGGTGCTTTGCCATGAAGACCAGTAAGACTATCAGGAGACACACCAAGTTTTTAAAATACATATTTAAGTTCAGATTGGACTGAAAGGACCAGCAATAGTACAAAATAAGAGACCTCTGGATTTCTACCTTCGACAAGCAGAAAGTAGGCTAGGGAGACTGTTTCACTGTAACCATATACTATCCACCTTTCATGCAATGGAATCATGTCAGAGGGCAGAATTAAAAATTCAGAGACTGAAGCCTAGGAAGTTTCCAGGCCTTAAAT
>NW_011385661.1:0-919 GCF_000754665.1 Bison bison bison
ATGTTAACAGGCCTCCGGGCCAGAAGATGATGCAAATCACCTAAGCTTTTGCATATGATAAGTTTGCAGGAAGAAAGCCTGGTTTGCTGCAAGACTCTACCCCTTCCCCCATTATCCTCTATGCATAACTTAAGGTATAAAAACTACTTTGAAAAATAAAGTGCGGGTCTTGTTCACCGAAACTTGCTCTCACCACATCGTTCTTTCTCTAACCTTCTGGCTGAATTATTCATCCTCTTTTCTCCACTGAATTTCCTCACTGAGCTATCCTCATTCTATTACTCTTTATATCCTTAATTAACATTTAATTAAGCAGTTGTTTCCTGATCTTCGCCTACGCCGTCTCTCCTTCGAATACCCTGGATCAGCCGGGGCTGGTCCCCGGCACCCTACCATTGCTCGAGAGCAATGACGCCCTCCCCCTCGCCACTCGCATGGAGACCCGACTTCCCTGGCGCCCCACTAGAGGCTCACTGACCTCGCCGTCGTACCTCGTGAGAAAGCGCACACTGGGGCCGCCGCTCGAGAACAACCCCGAGACTCCCCCGTCATCCCGAGATGAGAGCCTTCGTCTCCTGCATGGGCTAGAGACCAATCTCGCGACTTCTCTCCAAACGCCTCAGGAGGCTTGACTCCCTTTAGTCCACCCAGTGAGCTCCAAGAGATACACGTCGCGACTCGAGAGCAGAGTGGGGTTCTTTGCTTCCACTCGACATGAATGCCTGTCTCCCCGGGTGTGTCTGGAATGCAACCCCGAGATCCCTGTCGCCCCTGGAGAGGAACATTGGCTTCTGGACACAAGCCTAGATGAGGTCTATTGGCCCTGCAGTCACTCGAGAGCAATCCCCAGCTTTCCTTCACAACTCGAATGGAAGATTGGACTTCCCTGGGCCAACACAAGAGGTATCCTGAATTCCCC
>NW_011385662.1:0-573 GCF_000754665.1 Bison bison bison
GATGCTAAAGCTGAAACTCCAGTACTTTGGCCACCTCATGCGAAGAGTTGACTCATTGGAAAAGACTCTGATGCTGGGAGGGATTGGGGGCAGGAGGAGAAGGGGACGACAGAGGATAAGATGGCTGGATGGCATCACTGACTCAATGGACATGAGTCTGAGTGAAGTCTGGGAGTTGGTGTTGGACAGGGAGGCCTGGCGTGCTGCAATTCATGGGGTTGCAAAGAGCCGGACAGGACTGAGCGACTGAACTGAACTGAACTGAAGGATACATGTCTGCTTAGATCATTAGCAGAATGGAAAGAGGAAAAAAGTGTCAAAACACTAAATTTCAACAAATATGTATTGAGCAGCTATTATGTGTCTGACTCTGTTCTGGATTTTGTGAATATAGAAGTGAATAGAGCAGATAGAGAACTTGCTCTCCTGGAACTTATCTTCGAGTGATTTTTCACCAGAGAACACAAAGAAATGAATTTTAGCCCTGCCCCAATTTGAACTTAATCCAGCATAGGTAGAGATTCCCTTTCCACGTACCATAACAGATAATCAGAGCTTTAGGTGTAACAGATG
>NW_011385663.1:0-732 GCF_000754665.1 Bison bison bison
CATACCTGCAGTCATCATCTGCAGTGATTTTGGAGCCCTGCCCCATCAACACCCCCCCCAAAAACAAAACAAAACAAAACAAAAATTGACACTCTTTCCACTGTTTCCCCATCTATTTCCCATGAAGTATATGGGACCCGATGCCATGATCTTCATTTTCACTCTCCACTTTCATTTCATCAAGAGACTTTTCAGTTCCTCTTCACTTTCTGCCATAAGGGTGGTGTCATCTGCATATATGAGGTTATTGACATTTCTCCCAGCAATCTTCTTTCCAACTTGTGTTTCTTCCAGTCCAGGGTTTGTCATGATGTACTCTTCATAGAAATAAAATCAGCAGGGTGAGAACATACAGCCTTGACGTACTCCTTTTCCTAATTGGAACCAGTCTGTTGTTCCATATCCAGTTTTAACTGTGGCTTCCTGACCTGCATACAGGTTTCTCAAGAGGCAGGTCAGGTGGTCTGGTATTCCCATCTCTTTCAGAATTTTCCACTAGTTTATTGTGATCCACACAGGCAAAGGCTGTGGCATAGGCAATAAAGCAGAAATAGAGTTTTTTCTGGAACTCTCTTGCTTTTCCATGATCCAGCAGATGTTGGCAATTTGGTCTCTGGTTCCTCTGCCTTTTCTAAAACCAGCTTGAACATCAGGAAGTTCACAGTTCATGTATTGCTGAAGCCTGGCTTGGAGAATTTTTGAGCATTACCTACTAGTGTGCGAGATGTGTGC
>NW_011385664.1:0-691 GCF_000754665.1 Bison bison bison
TCTTGGGTTGAGGCATGGAACTCCGCTTGCCTCTCGAGGTGTTCCCGGGGAGACAGGCCACTTGTCGAGCGGTATTTGGAACCTGGGGGTCTTTTACCCACGATGCACGGGCGAGTCACTGCCCCTTCGTGTTGACTTCATTCACAGGGTGGAGTTCGAAGAGGTGTCCGGGCATCGGGTTCTTATCAAGAGGGGACCGGGAAATCGGGGTCCTTCGGAATGTGGAACCACCCATGAGGCCACGTCTGGAATGTCGCCGTGAGAACGGCCTCATCCTGAGGTGCGACCGGAAGGTCGGGAACCCCTTCCAGACAAAGCAGGGGAGTCGACCCTCCTTTCCAGATCAGGAGGGTAGAAGGGGCCAGAGGAAGTGGTGCCGGAAAACCTCGGTGTTCCTCTCGAGGGAGACCGGGATGTCGGGGAACTTTGTGGGTCGCATCAAGGGTGCCAAGTACCGTTTCGACCTCCAATACCTAACGTGGGACTTCTCCTGAGACACTGTAGCAGGAAAGGGCTTCATCTTGCGATGACGGGGGAACCACGTGGATTTTTCTCGAGTTGCGGCAGGATTCTCGAGTTACGACGGGGAATTCAGGATGCCTCTTGTGTTGGCCCAGGGAAGTCCAATCTTCCATTCGAGTTGCCAAGGAAAGCTGGGGATTGCTCTCGAGTGACTGCAGGGCCAATAGAC
>NW_011385665.1:0-637 GCF_000754665.1 Bison bison bison
TTTTGCTCCTCTACTGTAGGCATGTCTAAGAGTCATCCACATTAAGCACAAAATGTTCATAGGGCCTCGGTTTGTTCTAAGGTAAAAATTGCTATATCGTTATATCTGTCACAAGCTTGTCAACAAGAAAGTAGCTCGAAAGAACAGGAAGAAAACGAAAATTAAATGTGATATGAGCTTTTAGATAAACTATGAACACTAATTACACTCTACAATATCTGCCTATGAGAGTCTTGATTGAAGGCAGAGGAGAAGGGACGACAGAGGATAAGATGGTTGGATGGCATCACTGATTCGATGGACATGAGTTTGAGCAAGCCCTGGAGCTGGTGATGGACACGGAAGCCCAGCGTCCTGCAGGCCACGGGGTCCCAAAGAGTCAGATACGACTGAGCCACTGAACGGAACTGAACTTACAATCGTTTCTCCAGGTGTTTTGGTTACCCGAGTTTCTATCCTGTGCTAAACTAAGTGACGACAGTGTACTGAAGAGCTGGGTCATTTCCAAATAAATTAAAGTTCTGAAACATTCACGCCTTGAAAGGACCTCCCTTTTACACAGAAACAAAAGAGATTTTTGACTATCCAATAATAGTGTCTGGCACCAGCCTGACATGTGAAACGTAAGAAAGCAATT
>NW_011385666.1:0-579 GCF_000754665.1 Bison bison bison
ACTTTTATAGCCAAAATATAGATCAAATGGTGTTCACATTGTCTCTGACAACAGGGGCAGAAATGAAACTTGCTAGAGTGGGGGAAGGAGTTGGGGAAGCTAGGTTCCCCCTCTCCTCTGAGAAACAGGGGAAGCTAGAAAGCAATTAGCTGATAGAGAGGGAAACAGAGGAAGAAGGGGGCAGATAAGGCAGCAGCATGATAGCAAGTGGACAAAGAAAGGAGAGAGAAAGGAGAGTTAGGGCTGTGGACTGGCTCAAGGGAGAGCTGACCTAAAGGAAAATGAAGGTTGATCAGTTAAATATAATTTTGGCATGGTAACATGGACAACCATCCTCACAGATCACATAATTCATTTTCCAATTGTAACTTCTCTCTAGACAATTTTAAGTTAGCTTCACGTACCTTACAGGAGGCAGAAAGGAGGATCAAGCCTCTTATCCAGCATGGCACATTCTTATCCTTTCTCAATCAGTGTGAACCACAAAACATTTTAAATAACTTTTAAAGGTTTGGCCCACTTTAATGTATAGTTCCAATTCTCACACAATCCAATGAATCTGTCCCATGTGTTAGCTAA
>NW_011385667.1:0-882 GCF_000754665.1 Bison bison bison
GCATGATGAGCCACGAGATCAGTGCATGCGCAGTCACCTGATCAGTGCATGCTCAGTCACGTGATCTGTACTTGATCAGCCTCGTGATCAGTGCCTGCAGAGTCACGTGATCAGGGCCTGATGAGCTGCGTGATTCCTGTCGGCTCATCTGCTTGACAATTGCCAGCTGAGCTGCGTGATTCCTGCCTGGTCACCTGCTTGATTATTGCCAGTTGAGCAGCATGATTCGTCACTGCTCAGCTCCCTGCTTATAGCCTGCTGATTGCGTGGTTCGTGTCTGCTCAGCTCTTTGAGTACTGCCTCCTGAGGTCCCTGTTCGGGCGCCACCTGCCGGGGACCAGCCCCAGCTGATCCAGGGTATTCGAAGGAGAGATGGCCTAGACGATTATTTATATGCTCATCAGCATATTAAGAATAATAGTATGAGGAGAGCTCAGTAGGAAAATTCGGTGGAGAAAAGAGACTGAGTAGCTTGGTTTATGCGGGAGACCAATCAAACTTCAAGACAAGAAGTTTGCACCACTTACGTAGGCTGCAGGCGCCCACGCGAAGAGCGGAAGTTGCCTCACCCTAGACACCTTCTCGAGTGGGTCTTAGCAGCCCAGGCATAATTAGGAAGCGTGGTGGGTTCCGCGCTCCAGATGAAGACTCGGCTGGAAGTTACAGGAAGAATGACAAGGAACTTTATGAATTGGAACTGTAAGGTAACTCTTTGACAGAGAGAGCGAGATGGTGGTGGGGGACAGCCCCCAGTGAAATCAGAGGTGAGAGCACAAAGCAATAAAGTAGGCAGACTCTGGTTATTTGGGGGGAGATGCTCGAGAATATCCGGGTGGACTCCTGAGGCTCGGTCCCGCATTTGCGAATGCCGAGCCTCCTTCC
>NW_011385668.1:0-695 GCF_000754665.1 Bison bison bison
GTGACGACAGTGTACTGAAGAGCTGGGTCATTTCCAAATAATTAAAGTTCTGAAACATTCACGCCTTGAAAGGACCTCCCTTTTACACAGAAACAAAAGAGATTTTTGACTATCCAATAATAGTGTCTGGCACCATCCTGACATGTGAAACGTAAGAAAGCAATTTTTTTTCTTTTATTTTCTTCTGATCTTGGGGGGGTGTGTGTGTGTGTGTGCGTGCGTGCGGGGGAGGGCGGGGCCGCTACTATCACTGATAGGTATGTTCACCAATCTGTCGAATGCCAATATAAGAGTCAGTTTTGGTTGCTGAAGTGTAAGTTCTTGGTATTAAAAGAAGGTATGTGGAATGAAATCGCATTTTCTGAAGGAAAACGACGTCGTTCTTTCTTCCAGGTGGCAGTTTCAGGATGGGAGAAGCAAAGGAATGGGTACAGAATGGGATAAGGAGGTTGTAGGGAAAGTGGACCCCAGAAAAGAGTGCTGTGCCTAGCACAAGGTTTCTTGAGAGGTTGAACTGCCTTTGCTAATGGACTTTAAGTTTCTTTACCTCTTCCGTGATCTCTTCTACGTTGACCTAGAACAGAAATCTTTGTTAGCTTTGGCTAAGTGGAGAAGTATTGTTTCACGGTGACTTGTGTGATCCTACTGACTGTTCTAACCTTTTGATATCTATGCACTGCTGCTGCTGCTGCTGC
>NW_011385669.1:0-641 GCF_000754665.1 Bison bison bison
GTCTCCCCGGGAACACCTCGAGAGGCAAGCGAGTTTCATGCCTCAACCCAAGACGAGGCCTGACTCTCCTGTCCCAAGTCTGCAGGGACCTTGCGATCGGAGTCTGAAGTCAGAGGAACCCTGAGGTTCCTGCCTCAACTGGAGATGAGGCCCTATTCCAATGCACCAAACCCAGTGGAGTGCCGAGAGGCCCCTCCCACCTCCAGTTTCCCTGACTTCTAAGAGCCACCATGAGAAGCCCCCTGAGGTCACCTGCACAAGACGAGTGAACCCAGGGTGCCCTGCCTCAACCCGAGAAAGACCTCGAGAGACCTTCTACAACACGTCTCGAGGCCAGTTTCCCCTACTGCCGTGAGCCGGCATATTGCATATTGAGTGCATATTGCATATTGCATATTGAGTGCAGCACTTTCCACAGCATCATCTTTCAGGATCTGGAATAGCTCAACTGGAATTCTATCACTGCTGGGAGCCAGTGAGGAACTCCGCCCATGACAAAGGTCATGAGGAAGGAGGCTCGGCATACGCAAAGGCGGGATCGAGCTTCAGGAGTCCCCCTGGAAATTCTCGAGCATATACCCCCAAAACCAGAGTCTGCCTACTTTCTGCTTGTGCTTTCACCTAAACCTCTGACTTTATGG
>NW_011385670.1:0-514 GCF_000754665.1 Bison bison bison
TTCCCTTCTGCTGAGAGGGGTGCTGTATGAAGCGACCAAGGGGATGTCCATCTTTCCAAATTCCCATTTTAAACCTCGTGTCCTTTTCGGTCCTTTGTTTTTCCCTTTGTATCTGGAAAGCAACAGGTGGAACGGTAGGTCCTTTCATTATGTTTTCTTTCTTTCTTTCTTTCTTTTTCCTGCCTGCCTGCCTGCCTGTCCGCCCGCCCGTCCCTCCATCTGTCTTCTCTCTGTCTCTCTCGCTTTTCACTCAGGTTAGGGAAATTAAAAAAAAAAAAGAGGACTCTGTATTTCTGCAGGTCAGGAAGCAACAGTGAAAACTAGACATAGAACCCAACAGGCTGGTTCCAAATAAGGGAAAGAGTCCATCAAGGCTGTCTATCGTCACCCTGCTTATTGAACGTACACGCTGAGTACACATCATGAGGAGCGCTGGGCTGGATGAAGCACAAGCTGGAATGAAGATGGCCGGGAGACATATCCATCCCCCTAGATATGCACACGACAGCACCCT
>NW_011385671.1:0-712 GCF_000754665.1 Bison bison bison
CAACTTGATGGTCATGAGTCTGAGCAAGCTCCGGAGTTGGTGATGGACAGGGAAGCCTCGTGTGCTGCAGTCCATGGGGTTGCAACGGGGCAGATACTGAGCGACTGAACTGGCTGACAGGGACAGTGGTAAGAGTTGGTTCAAGAATCAGACCACTGACTCAAAAATGATAACCACCCATTGGTTTCAGCAGCTCTGTGGGTGCCTAAGGCTAGAAGAACATGTTCAAGCACTCAGAGGAAAAATGGTGTGGCTTTTAATGGCACAGCAACACTGAGAGCTGACTTTTCAAGAACAAGGAAGTCAGAAAATAATGGACTGGCATCTGTAAAATGCTGAAAAACAAATAACCACCAACCTGGAATTCTATACCCAAGAAAAACACTCTTCGAAAATGAAAGCAAAATAAAGACTTTTAGGGCAAGTGGAAATGAGACAACTCATCACCCACACACATGCACTAAAAGAATATTCAGGCAGTGCTTTGGGAAAAAGAAAGTAGTCTCTGATGGAAATATAAAAAACAAGTAGAGACCAACAATGAGGTAACTGTGAGGGTAAATACTAACTTTACAAAACATGATGTTAACGCCAAATATACATCTAACAGTTTAAAGTGTAACAGTGAACAAGGAGGAAACAGTCGTGTCAGGGAGCAGTAAAAGTACTAAGTTAGACTTGAATGTAACACACACGCTGTGTCTCTGAATGT
>NW_011385672.1:0-820 GCF_000754665.1 Bison bison bison
TCTCTTTTAAAAGGCCCTCCTGTGGTAAAATCTCCCCTCATTTAAATTTAAAGTGCTTTAAATATTTGAGGTTCTGACATTTTCTACAAATATATGGCAAAGTATTTGCCATAGGATATAAAATTTTGGAGAATTTCATGAGCACACTGGAAGACTACATAATTTTAGTTCGAGTCAATATTCTTGGCAGTCTAACAATTGAAGATATACATGGTATTAGAAGTTTCCATTCAGTTCAGTTCAATTGCTCAGTCAGGCTGGACTCCCTGCATCCCCATGGACTGTGGAAGCCAGGCCTCCTTGTCCATCACCAATGCCTGGAGCCTACTCAAACTCATGTTCAATGCATTGGTGGTGCCATCCAACCATCTCATCCTCTGTTGTCCCCTTTTCCTCCCGCCTTCAATCTTTCCCAGCATCAGGGACTTTTCCAGTGAGTCAGCTCTTTGCATCAGGTGGCCAAAGTATTGGAGCTTCAGCTTCAGCATCAGTCCTTCTAATGAATTTTCAGGACTGATTTCTTTTAGGATTGACTGGTTTGATCTCACTGTAGTCCAAGGGCTTCTCAAGAGTCTTCTCCAACACCACAATTCAAAAGCATCAATTCTTCAGTGCTCAGCTTTCTTTATAGTCCAACCCTCACATCCATGCATGATTACTGGAAAAACCATAGCTTTGTCTAGATGGACCTTTGTTGGCAGAGCAACGTCTCTGTTTTTTTTAATGTGCTGCCTAGCTTTCTCATAGCTTTTCATCCAAGGAGCAAGCTTCTTTTAATTTCATGGCTGCAGTCACCATCAGCAATGATTTTGGAGCCCAA
>NW_011385673.1:0-816 GCF_000754665.1 Bison bison bison
GGGAAAATTTACATAACTTTTTTTGTAGTAAAACTCCTGCATGACTGAATAGAAATAAACACGGAATTATAAAATGACAATTGAGAAATATTTGGAAGACAGCTGACAAATGACTCATTTACCTCATTTATGCAGAGTCCGAAGTTAAAATAAGAAAAGATGAAAACCCAATAGAAGAGAATTGTGAAAAACAAGAATAATTAAAAAACATACAAATTACCCTCCCCCGAAAAAGAAAATTACCAAAATCAGGAAGAAATGTCATACCTACCTGGTAATAAAATAAATGCAAACGAAAACAATAATGGATTATGATTTCTCACCATGAAAACTGCCAAAGTTCAATGACAAAGTTGAAATATACCAAATTTTTCCTCCAAATGGACGATGACAAATTGGAAAAGGAGTGTTTCAGCAGTGTTGTGAGCGCATAGTGTGACGCAACTTTCTGAAGGACAATATGACATTATCTAGTAAATTTATAAATACATAGAGCCATTTGGCAAGACCCTGTTTGGAATGTCCATTTCAGAAATATTTCTGCAATTTCACCTAGATTATATATCTAATGCTCATTGAAAAAAAAATTTTTTTCCCCATTATCCTAGATAATTTCTTTGGTATACTTCCCCACACTGTCTTTCCCCATGCAGCCCCTGTTCTCAGTTCTGTTATTGTAGATTACATCTGCTTCTTTTAGAACATCCTTTAAATGGAGCCTAGAGTATGTACACATATACACATGTAGTTGCTTAACAATGTTGTGTTACATTCTGCTGTACACAAATCACACTAGGTGTACAAGTGTATAAACAT
>NW_011385674.1:0-737 GCF_000754665.1 Bison bison bison
ACAGGGTGGAGTTCGGAGAGGTGTCCGGGCATCGGGTTCTTACCAAGAGGGGACCGGGAAATCGGGGTGCTTCGCAATGTGGAAGCACCCACGAGGCCACGTCTGGAATGTCGTCGTGAGACCGGCCTCATCCTGAGGTGCGACCGGAAGGTCGGGAACCCCTTCCAGACAAAGCAGGGGAGTCGACCCTCCTGTGGAGATCAGGAGGGTAGAAGGGGCTCAGAGGAAGTGGTGCCGGAAAACCTCGGTGTTCCTCTCCAGGGAGACCGGGATGCCGGGGAACTTTGGTGGGGCGCGATCAAGGGTGGCCAAGGACCGTTTCGACCTCCAATTCCTAACGTGGGACTTCTCCTGAGACGCTGTAGCGGGAAAGGGCTTCATCTTGCGATGACGGGGGAACCACGTGGTTTTTCTCGAGTTGCGGCGGGATTCTCTTGTTACGACGGGGATTTCAGTATGCCTCTTATGTTGGCCCAGGGAAGTCCAATCTTCCATTCGAGTTGCGAAGGAAAGCTGGGGATTGCTCTCGAGTGACTGCAGGGCCAATAGACCTCATCTAGGCTTGTGTCCAGAAGCCAATGTTCCTCTCCAGGGGCGACCGGGATCTCGGGGTTCATTCCAGACGCACCCGGGGAGACAGGCATTCATCTCGAGTGGAAGCAAAGGACCCCGCTCTGCTCTCGAGTCGCGACGGGTATCTCTTGGAGCTCACTGGGTGGACTAAAGGGAGTCAAGCC
>NW_011385675.1:0-568 GCF_000754665.1 Bison bison bison
GCTTGACTTCAGTGAGTCTCTTATGCCTCTGATCTTTACTACCTGCCTTTGGAAATTGAGTGGCTTGGATCAGATGACCTCAAAGGCCCCTTCCAGGTCTAACATTCTGACACTGTGAAAGGGGTTAAAAATAGATACCTAAATTTACAGCTGGGCACACCGTGTCCATACGATACCTTCAAGGGCTTTTCTACACTTCTACAACAGGGCATTTGCCAGTGATCAGCGTAATTTTGAGGTCCTCTTTTTTTGTTTTGGCCACACTGCACAGCATATGGGATTTTAGTTTGCTGGCCAGGGATAGAACCCAGGCACCCTGCATTGCAAGCGTGGAGTCTTAAACACTGTACCACTAGGGAAGTCCCTGGTTTTTGTTTAATTTTGCCTTTTTTCTATTCTGTAGTAAAATGAAAAATATGAAACTGTTTCAGTCTAAAATAAACCTCATAGGAGTTTAACTTCACAAGAGGCTTTAAGCAGAGAGATTTAATTCAAATGTAGATGCCAAAAATTATAGCATCCTCAGATTACAAGATAATTCAGGACTTGTGAAAACGTTGAGAGGAGG
>NW_011385676.1:0-598 GCF_000754665.1 Bison bison bison
CCGCGCGCGCGCTGGCTTCTAGAACAGGCAGCCAGCAGGAGAGAGAGGGAGCGAGCGAGCAAGAGAGAGAGAGGGAGCGAGAAGCGCTGGCAGATCTGTTGCAAAAACACAAAATAACGCCGTGGAGATGCGCAGGGCCAGTCGCCGGGGGCTGGATCTTACCTTGCTCCGCGGTGCCCTTCCGAGGGGCGCTACCCACGGTTACGCGCCGCGGCTGGGGCCGGCGTGGGAAGGATGCTCCTGAAACCCGGAGCTCCTGGGGCCGGCGCGGGCGGGCGGGGGGCGCGCATCCATCCGGGGTCGTGGCGAAGGAGGCGGCCGGGGCCGTGGGGTCCCCGGCACCGCACCCTGGCCGGGGACGGTCAGCCCGCTGGACCTAAGCCCTTGACGCTAGGAGTGGGCGCAAAGTAACTCCATGGACGCCTCTCACCCACCCCCCCAAATAGCCTCCAACTGCGATGGCCGCGGTCGGCACCATTCACCAACCCCCCTGTGTATGTTTCTGTTTCTTTTTAAACCAAGACTTCCTTGTGATCTCTTTAGAAAAAAAAAAATGTGTTGGGGTGGGGTGGGTGGGGGCAGGCGGGAGGAGCGAGGG
>NW_011385677.1:0-725 GCF_000754665.1 Bison bison bison
GTCCTTTGCATGGATGTTCTTTGTAGAAATCCACCTCGGAGCCATCTCCTGATGTGTAAGAATTTCCCAGACAAACCTTGAGCTAAGCAATGCGTTTTTTCCTTAGGAAATGTTGGTCTTCAGCGATGTTCAAAGCCTGTGTATTTCGGCTAGACTCTGGCTTCAGGTCGGTTCCCCCAAAAGGCTCAGAAGCGACCTGAACCAAACAGTAAGTTTTCCTCCTACCTTGCTCTCCTCATCTACGTTAAGAGTATACTTTAAGAGTATCCTGGCACATACATGTACTGCCTCACCCCTAACCTCAGTCATGTGTTCCAAGAACTTCTGTCCGTTGATTTATTTGTTTTGGGTAACATTGAATTCGTTTTGACTATGCTGGGTCTTTGCTGCTCGCTGGAAGTTGCTAGGACCTCTGGACTGCAGTCTCCCATCTCTTGCTGACCTCTTGTTGACCTCTGCAGAATCCTGGTTGGTGGGAGCTTGTTAGTTCCTTGTTCCTTACCCGGACCTCCTGTGGTAAGTTGTTTTCTCTCCTCTGTGGCCTGGTAAGGGTAGGTGGTCATTGGCATCCCAAAGGTGGCTAGAAGTCAATGATTTAGGCAGGCTTGTGAATAGATATGGGAGAAGGCAATGGCACCCCACTCCAGTACTCTTGCCTGGAAAATCTCATGGACGGAGAGCCTGGTAGGCTGCAGTCCAGTGGGGTCGCTCGAGAGTCGGGCACG
>NW_011385678.1:0-768 GCF_000754665.1 Bison bison bison
GAACCCTGAGGTTCCTGCCTCAACTGGAGTTGAGGCCCTCTTCCAATGCACCAAACCCCAGTGGAGTCCCGAGAGGCCCTTCCACTCCAGTTTCCCTGACTTCTCAGAGCCACCATGAGAAGCCCCCTGAGGTCACCTGCACAAGTCAAGGGACCCCAGGGTTTCCTGCCTCAACCCGAGAAAGACCTCGATAGAACAGGAACAAACGAAAAATTAAATGTGATATGAGCTTTTAGATAAACTATGAACACTAATTACACTCGAAAATATCTTCCTATGAGAGTCTTGATTGAAGGCAGAGGAGAAGGGGACGACAGAGGATAAGATGGTTGGATGGCATCACTGATTGGATGGACATGCGTTTGAGCAAGCCCCTGGAGTTGGTGATGGACACGGAAGCCCGGCGTCCTGCAGGCCACGGGGTCCCAAAGAGTCAGACACGACTGAGCAACTGAACGGAACTGAACTTACAATCGTTTCTCCAGGTGTTTTGGGTACCCGAGTTTCTATCCTGTGCTAAACTAAGTGACGACAGTGTACTGAAAAGCTGGGTCATTTCCAAATAAATTAAAGTTCTGAAACATTCACGCCTTGAAAGGACCTCCCTTTTACACAGAAACAAAAGAGATTTTTGACTATCCAATAATAGTGTCTGGCACCATCCTGACATGTGAAACGTAAGAAAGCAATTTTTTTTCTTTATTTTCTTCTGATCTTGGGGGTTGTGTGTGTGTGTGTGCGTGCGTGGCGGGGGGAGGGGGGGGCCGC
>NW_011385679.1:0-785 GCF_000754665.1 Bison bison bison
AGACCTAAATATGAGAAGCAAGTAAAGAGGTGTTGCACAACATGTTTATAAGCTTCTCCAGTTATCGTTTTGTAAACGATTTTGTAAAATCTGGTCTATAGCCTTTTAGATGACAAGCAACCATCTAATCTTTGCTTGAATACTTCCAGCAATGGGGAACTCACTATTCTTCAAGGTTTTAAACTCTCCCTCACCTTTAGTTTCTCTAATCTCAACTCATTTTCAGTAGTATGTGTTGGCCAGGAGCTGGGTCAGTCTTTCCCAGCAATGTTAAGAGACATCTGTTCCTGTGTCTAATAGCCCTGACATTTTATTTCTTGAATTAAAAGATCTTTTAAAGGCCTTGGAGCTGTAATTTCCTGCACCCAAAAGGCTGGATCACTAGATCTAAACGCTCTGTGGCTCTTAGCTTGAGAAGTCAAGTTTTTTCCTGCCTGATAAGGTAAAGCAGAAACTGTGTTATTCTTTGACCTTTATTAATTTGCACAGTTTTTGGTAAGCGGCGAGATCAAAACTATAATTTCTCCAATATAATCAGAATCTACCACACCATATACCACCGAAATTTCTTGAAAAGAAAGCGAGCTACACCCTAGCACAAGTCCTACAATGCCCTCAGGCAGGGGGGCCAGCCACTCCCCTTGGAATCGGAGCAGCCGGCATATCAGGGGTTAATATTGTTGCTAAATCCCTTTACCGTCTGCTTTTTTCTTAGCCTGGGTGAGACCCCCCTGAGGGGGTTTTCTCCAAGGAGCACTGCATATTGTGCACGCAGTCTGTTTTAA
>NW_011385680.1:0-615 GCF_000754665.1 Bison bison bison
GGTGATTGAAGCCATGAAATTCAAAGATGCTTACTTCTGGGAAGGAAAGTTATGACCAACCTAGACAGCATACTAAAAAACAGAGACATTATCTTGCCGAAAAAGGTCTGTCTAGTCAAAGGTATGGATTTTCTAGTAGTCATGTATGGATGTGAGAGTTGGACTATCATTTATGAAACGAGATGCCAGTCCAGGTTCGATGCACTATACTGGATGCTTGGAGCTAGTGCACTGGGACGACCCAGAGGGATGGAATGGGGAGGGAGGAGGAAGGAGGGTTCAGGATGGGGAACACATGTATACCACTGGTGGATTCATTTTGATATTTGACAAAACTAATACAATTATGTAAAGTTTAAAAATAAAATAAAATTTAGAAAAAAAAAAAAGTTAGAACATCAAAGAATTGATGCTTTTGAACTGTATTGTTGGAGAAGTCTCTTGAGAGGCCCTTGTACTTCAAGGAGATCCGACAAGTCCATCCTAAAGGAGATCAGTCCTGAATATTCATTGGAAGAACTGATGCTGAAGCTGAAACTCCAATAATTTGGCCACCAGATGCAAAGAGTTGACTCATTTATAATGACCCTGATGCTGGGAGAGATTGAGGTCCAG
>NW_011385681.1:0-611 GCF_000754665.1 Bison bison bison
ATAGTGGCTGTACTAGTTTGACATTACCATCAACAGTGTAAGAGGGTTCCCTTTTCTCCACACCCTCTCCAGCATTTATTGCTTGTAGACTTTTGGATCGCAGCCATTCTGACTGGCGTGAAATGGTACCTCACTGTGGTTTTGATTTGTATTTCTCTGATAATGAATGATGTTGAGCATCTTTTCACATTTGTTAGCCATCTGTATGTCTTCTTTGGAGAAATGTCTATTTAGTTCTTTGGCCCACTTTTTGATTGGGTCGTTTATTTTTCTGGAATTGAGCTGCAGGGGTTGCTTGTATATTTTTGAGATTAATTGTTTGTCAGTTGCTTCATTTGCTATTATTTTCTCCCATTCTGAAGGCTGTCTTTTCACCTTGCTTATAGTTTCCTTGTTGTGCAGAAGCTTTTAATTTTAATTAGGTCCCATTTGTTTATTTTTGCATTTATTTCCAATATTCTGGGAAGTGGGTCATACAGGATCCTGCTGTGATGTATGTCGGAGAGTGTTTTGCCTATGTTCTCCTCTAGCAGTTTTATAGTTTCTGGTCTTACATTTAGGTCTTTAATCCATTTTGAGTTTCTTTTTGTGTATGGTGTTAGAAAGTATTC
>NW_011385682.1:0-659 GCF_000754665.1 Bison bison bison
ATTTTTCGGAATCTTTTCTAAAAAAAGAAAACAAAAACAAATTAAAAAACAACACAAAACCCCGCACATTTCTTCGTAGAATGCCACAGTGGAAGGAAAACAGGCCTTCAATATTAAGACCTAAATTTGCAAAACACTTGGCGCTTGGTTTTTTGTTTTGTTTTGTTTTGTTTGAATCAAACCACCACATCATTTACAATTTTTACACGTTCTAATTATTCGGTTCCAAAACACCAAACTTCTACTGCACACGGTCCCCATGGAAAGGCCCCCTCAGCAGGACAGCCACAGATGCTGCCATGAAAGGGCAGCAGGGTGCCCTCCTCCCTTGTTTTCTGCCTGGGCGGCCACCGGGTTTTGAAACCCATGCACCCTGCTAAGTTTCTAGGGTGCAATTCGTGGACCCTTCCCTTTCCCATCCCAGCAGGTGGTCAAGGGCCCGCTGGCCTCCTAAGTGCCAGAAGCAGGGCTGGGCCAGCCGGCCAGAGTTCAGGGTTCTGGCCCTTGGACTTGCAGCGCACACTCCGCTGCTTGGGAAAACCGCGCGGCTCTGACCTTTCAGCAAAGGGGTGGAGCGGTAAAGGCCTTGAGCCCAAAGGCGAGGCCTTTCTGCGACCGCCAGGTTGTGCCAACAGAGGGCGGACTACGTGGTTCCCTGC
>NW_011385683.1:0-611 GCF_000754665.1 Bison bison bison
TGGGATTGGAATGAAAACTCACCTTTTCCAGTCCTGTGGCACTGCTGAGTTTCCCAAACTTGCTAGCATATTGAGTGCAGCACTTTCACAGCATCATCTTTTAGGATCTGAAATAGCTTAACTGGAATTCCATCATCTCCACTAGCTTTGTTTGTAGTTCTGCTTCTTCAGATCCACTTGACTTTGTATTCCAGGATGTCTGCCTCTAGGTGAGTGATCACACCATTGTGATTATCTGGGTCATGTCTGAAGAGAAGCAATGAAAGCCTTTAAAATGTTGGTAAAGTAGGCTCAACTTTTATGAGTTTATTTATAAGATAAAAGGAAAACCTCAAGAGTTCTTCACTGCTAAAATATTAGATTAACACAGTTCTAAAATATTGTTTTCTATCAAAATGCAAATTGGTATAGGAGTATTCAGTCTGCTTGTAGAAGAGGTAGTTGTTTGTTACCTTCTATGCAATCTGCCTGGACCGATGAGAGTCTTTTTCTACTAGATTAGGCAGCATATAAGTGGGTCTTGTTTCTTTTATCCGTTTGGTCAGTATATGTCTTTTGATTGGAGAAATTAGTCCATTTACATTTAAAATATTAATAGGTATGTACTAATT
>NW_011385684.1:0-900 GCF_000754665.1 Bison bison bison
GAGGCCGGTCTCACGAAGACATTCCAGACGTGGCCTCGTGGGTGGTTCCACATTCCGTAGGACCCCGATTTCCCGGTCCCCTCTTGAGAAGAACCCGATGCCCGGACACCTCTCCGAACTCCACCCTGTGAATGAAGTCCACACGAAGGGCAGTTTTTCCGTGCACCGTTCGGAAAAAAAACCCCAGGTTCCAAATACAGCTCGACAAGCGGCCTCTCTCCCCGGGGGACACCTCGAGAGGCAAGCGGAGTTCCATGCCTCAACCCAAGACGAGGCCTGACTCTCCTGTCCCCAGTCTGCAGGGACCCTGCGATCGGAGTCTGAAATCAGAGGTACCCTGCGGTTCCTGCCTCAACTGGAGATGAGGCCCTCTTGCAATGCACCAAACCCAGTGGGGTCCCGAGAGGCCCCTCCCACCTCCAGTTTCCCTGGCTTCTCAGAGGCACCGTGAGAAGCTCCCTGAGGTCACCTGCACAAGTCGAGGGAACCCAGGGTTTCCTGCCTCAACCCGAGAAAGACCTCGAGAGACCTTCTTCAACGCGTCTCGAGGCCAGATTCCCCTACCATGGCTCGGGAGCAGTGACGCGCTCCCCCTCGCCACTCGCATGGAGACCCGACTTCCCTGGCGCCCCACGAGAGGCTCACTGACCTCGCCGTCGTACCTCGTGAGAAACCGCACACTGGGGCCGCCGCTCGAGAACAACCCCGAGATTCCCCCGTCATCGAGAGATGAGGGCCTTCGTCTCCTGCATGGCCTGGAGACCAATCTCGCGACCTCTCTCCAAACGCCTCAGGAGGCTTGACTCCCTTGACGTCCCCCCAGTGAGCTCCAAGAGATACCCGTCGCGATTCGAGAGCAGAGCGGGGTTCTTTGCTTCCACTCGAGATGAATGCCTGTCC
>NW_011385685.1:0-932 GCF_000754665.1 Bison bison bison
TGTTACCAAAATTGAAAGCTAGGAATTTTTAAATCAGGCCCTTACTGTCAGCAAATGACTCGTCTCTAGAAAAAAATAAACTTCACACTCTTTTAATATAAACTATCCCACTGTTGCGGGGGAAATCAAATTAAATATGTAAATGATAATGAGCCTGTTCTTTCCTCCTTCACAGAGGACTTAATTTGTGCCAAAGTTCCAAATTTAGGCTACTCTCTTTCATCTTACAACACTACATGCTTTACTCTTCCATTTCATTAAGTAGTGTGTTTATTTAAAATTCAATTCTAATTTTAAAAGTTCAGTCCTAATTGTGGTAGTGCATATATGATATGGACATTTGAGGAAAATAATTTTCCCTCCAAAGTCTACAGTTACCTTTTTTAAAAATTGGCTAATTAATTAACGTATTTTTGGTTGTGCTGGGCCTTCATTGCACTGCACAAGCTTTTTCTCTAGCTGTGGCAAGTGGAGGCTGCCTTCATTGCGCTGCGTAAGCTTTTTCTCTAGCTGTGGCAAGCGGCGGCTGCCTTCATTGCGCTGCGCAAGTTTCTCACTGTGGCGGCTTCTCTCGTTGTGGAATCCGGGCTCTAGGGCACATGGGCTTCAGTAGTTGTGGCCTCTGGGCTCAATAACTGCAGTTCTTGGGCTCTGGAGCACAGGCTCAATAGTTTTGGTGCACGGGTTTGGTTGCTGACAGCACGTGGGATCTTCCTGGACCAGGGATCAAACCCGTGTCTCCTGCAGTGGCAGGGAGGATTCTTTACATTGAGCCACCAGAGGAGTCCTACAGTTACCTTTTTAAAAATCATATTTGGAAACAAATGGAGCAGTTAGATGTGGTTAAACAGCCATTGTCTCTGGTATGCATTTGTTAGATGTGCCATCCAATTCCTCTTGTCTCCTCTATGAATGGAAACTTTTAACTCTGA
>NW_011385686.1:0-654 GCF_000754665.1 Bison bison bison
ACACACCCCAAACCTCCCGTGGCACCATTCAGAACATTGAAGAGATGAAAGCAAAGTTAGCATACCTGGAGAGAGCAATGGATAAACAAACATGATACAGGTCTAGAATGATTTTGAATCAAGCATTGAAATATGAACATAGGCCATCTTCAGAGAGAGAGATCAACCCAGAGATCATCACACTGAGTGAAGGAGAGTCGACTCAAGAAACATTATGGGATGCAACGGACAATTGCTATACAAAAATCCAGAGCAGTTAGCACCCACACAAAGGTGATGTGAGCATCCAACCTGGCATGAAATTTATGGATAGCAGAGGACCCTGGTTGCATGGAAGGGATACATCTGGAAATTGGTACTAATTTCTTCCCAGAGATACATATAACATACAGAATCCATGCAAACCTAGTTCAGCAAGAGTGGTAGATGAGACTCGTTCTAATAACATGTAGGTGAAAACAGCACAGCTGAATATCTAGTATTCTCAGTCCCATGGAACAAGAATCTGTACAAGTAAAACAAACGTGTCCTTGTCAATCAAGGATTGACTTTTACTTAAAATAAAATCCAAGTGTGAGCAGTCACAAGTGTGAGCAGTCACCAGGTTTGCCGGCATCCTCTGGCTTCTTTCTACTTTAATATACAACCAGGCCT
>NW_011385687.1:0-766 GCF_000754665.1 Bison bison bison
GGCCACTTGTCGAGCGGTATTTGGAACCTGGGGGTCTTTTCCCGACGATGCACAGGCGAGTCACTGCCCCTTCGTGTTGACTTCATTCACAGGGTGGAGTTCGAAGAGGTGTCCGGGCATCGGGTTCTTATCAAGAGGGGACCGGGAAATCGGGGTCCTTCGGAATGTGGAACCACCCACGAGGCCACATCTGGAATGTCGTCGTGAGACCGGCCTCATCCTGAGGTGCGACCGGAAGGTCGGGAACCCTTCCAGACAAAGCAGAAGAATCGACCTTCCTGTCCAGATCAGGAGGGTAGAAGAGGCTCAGAGGAAGTGGTGCCGGAAAACTTAGGTGTTCCTCTCGAGGGAGACCGGGATGTCGGGGCACTTTGTGGGTCGCATCAAGGGTGACAAGTACCGTTTCGAACTCCAATTCCTAAAGTGGGACTTCTCCTGAGACGCTGTAGCGGCACAGGGCTACATCTTGCGCTGACGGGGGAACCACGTGGTTTTTCTCGAGGTGTAGCAGCATTCTCGAATTACGACGGGGAATTCAGGATGCCTCTTGTGTTGGCCCAGGGAAGTTCAATCTTCCATTTGAGTTGCGAGGGAAAGCTGGGGATTGCTCTCGAGTGACTGCAGGGCCAATAGACCTCATCTAGGCTTCTGTCCAGAAGCCAATGTTCCTCTCCAGGGGCGACAGGGATCTCAGGGTTGCATTCCAGACACACCCGGGGAGACAGGCATTCATGTCGAGTGGAAGCAAAGACCCCCGCTCCGCTCT
>NW_011385687.1:4269-4765 GCF_000754665.1 Bison bison bison
AGTCGAGATGACGGGGGAGGCTCGGGGTTGTTCTCGAGCGGCGGCCCCAGTGTGCGGTTTCTCGCGAGGTACGATGACGAGGTCAGTGAGCCTCTCGTGGGGCGCTAAGGAAGTCGGGTCTCCATGCGAATGGCGAGGGGGAGCGCGTCATTGCTCTCAAGTCATAGTAGGGGAATCTGGCCTCGAGACATGTTGAAGAAGGTCTCTCGAGGTCTTTCTCGGGTTGAGTCAGAAACCCTGGCTTCCCTTGACTTGTGCAGGTGACCTCAGGGGGCTTCTCATGGTGGCTCTGAGAAGTCAGGGAAACTGGATGTGGGAGGGGCATCTCGGCACTCCACTGGGTTTGGTGCATTGGAAGAGGGCCTCATCTCCAGTTGAGGCAAGAACCTCAGGGCTCCTCTGATTTCAGACTCCGATCGCAAGGTCCCTGCAGACTGGGGAAAGGACTCAGGCCTCGCTTGTGTTGAGGCATGGAACTCCGCTGGCCTCTCGAGGT
>NW_011385688.1:0-841 GCF_000754665.1 Bison bison bison
GACCTAGGAGCCAGGCGTCCTTGCAGAGGGCTTAGGGGCTGGGGGTGTGCACACTGCCAAAGCCTCCCGCAGGGAGAGCTCTTTCCGAGGGAAAGGAAGCGCCCCAGGCTGCATTCCCAAGCTGGTGCTTCCCCGCCCAGACTAAGCGCCGCACGGAGGGAATCAGGGTCCCGGTGCCCCTGGCTTGGGGAGGCAGCTCCACAGCCAGAGTGTCGCTCCGTTTGTGCCCAGAAAGCGCCTGCCAGACCGGGCCTTCCCTGGAGCTGTCCTCCCGCCTAGAGGCAGGTGGATGTGCTGTGCGGGCTTCCCCTGTGCGTTTGGGCTCCCTAGCACAGCCGCAGCGCAGGGGAACCAGCCCATGATCAGTGAGCTCCGGGCAGTACTTTGGTCCCAGGTTTGGAGCCCAATGCCCGGAACGCGGGAGAGAAGAGGCTGGCTGCCGGCGGGTGCTTGCAGCCTGTACTGGAGGACCGAGTGAGCTTCCACACCGGCGGAGCTCCAGCTCTGCGCCCAGGCGCGATAGCACAGGGCCCCGGCCGAGAGGCTACTCTGGGCTGGGCGAGCCTCCCCAAGCCCTGCCCAGCTTCTAGCGTTCGCGCCCGGGAAGGAGCAGGCTGCGGGAGTGTGGGAGACGTGACTGGTGCCTGACTGGTGCCTCAGCTCAGCTCTCGCCTTCCCTTCGGACCTAGGAGCCAGGCGTCCTTGCAGAGGGCTTAGGGGCTGGGGGTGTGCACACTGCCAAAGCCTCCCGCAGGGAGAGCTCTTTCCGAGGGAAAGGAAGCGCCCCAGGCTGCATTCCCAAGCTGGTGCTTCCCCGCCCAGACTAAGCGCCGCACGGAGG
>NW_011385689.1:0-809 GCF_000754665.1 Bison bison bison
CCAGACAAAGCAGGGGAGTCGACCCTCTTGTCCAGATCAGGAGGGTAGAAGGGGCTCAGAGGAAGTGGTGCCGGAAAACCTCGGTGTTCCTCTCAAGGGAGACCGGGATGTCAGGGAACTTTGTGGGTCGAATCAAGGGTGCCAAGTACCGTTTCGACCTCCAATTCCTTACGTGGGACTTCTCTGGAGACGCTGTAGCGGGAAAGGGCTTCATCTTGCGATGACGGGGGAACCACGTGGTTTTTCTCGAGTTGCGGCGGGATTCTCGAGTTACGACGGGGAATTCAGGATGCCTCTTGTGTTGGCCCAGGAAAGTCCAATCTTCCATTCCAGTTGCGAAGGAAAGCTGGGGATTGATCTCGAGTGACTGCAGGGCCTATAGACCTCATCTAGTCTTGTGTCCAGAAGCCAGTGTTCCTCTCCAGGTTCGACAGGGATCTCGGGGTTGCATTCTAGACGCACCCGGGGAGACAGGCATTCATCTCGAGTGGAAACAAAGAACTCCGCTGTGCTCTCGAGTCGCGACGGGTTTCTCTTGGAGCTCCCTGGGTGGACTAAAGGGAGTCAAGCCTCCTGAGGCGTTTGGAGAGAGGTCGCGAGATTGGTCTCTAGGCCATGCAGGAGACGAAGGCCCTCATCTCGCGTTGACCGGGGAGTCTCGGGGTTGTTCTCGAGCGGCGGCCCCAGTGTGCGCTTTCTCACGAGGTACGACGGCGAGGTCAGTGAGCCTCTCGTGGGGCGCCAGGGAAGTCGGGTCTCCATGAGAGTGGCGAGGGCGAGCGCGTCTTTGCTCTCGAGCCTTGATAGGG
>NW_011385690.1:0-518 GCF_000754665.1 Bison bison bison
CGTCAGATTCACAGAAACAGAAGGTAGCATGGTGGTTGCCAAGGACTGAGGGGAGGAGACGTAGGGTCTTGTTCTTTAACCGTCGCAATTTCAGTTCTGTGAGATAAAGATGTTCTGGAGGTTGGTTGCTCGTCATTGTCAATATACGTAATGCTAGTGAACTGGACACTTAGAAGTGGTTAAGAGGGTAAATTCTGAGTCGTATGGTTTTTTTTTTAAAAAACCACATTTAAAAGAAAAAAAGGAAAGATGAGACAAACACAAAATGACAAGAGAGAAAAAGACAAAGAGGGTGCAATGCAAAAAAAAAAAAAGCGCAAAGATCAATACAGCATTTCCCAGCCACAGAGCTCCTCACCACCCACCCACTAGCCTCCCAAGCCAGCCTGTCTTCTGATTCTTAGTTCTGCTTAACTATGCTAACCAAGATCACTCTGCTATTCATACCAGCAATGCCTGCTCTGCTGGCAAACTCTGATCCCAATTCCTACACACACACACACACACACACACACACA
>NW_011385691.1:0-767 GCF_000754665.1 Bison bison bison
CCGTACCCCCCTCCCTTCTCCCACCATGTACCATCCCTCTGGGTCGTCCCCGTGTACCAGTATCGTGCAACCAGTCCCAAGCAACCAGTATCCTCCATCGAACTTGAACTGGTGATTTGTTTCATATATGATACTATACATGTTTCAATGTATAGTATTTCTTCCAAATCATCCAACCCTCTCCCTCTCCCACAGAGTCCAAAAGACTGTTCTATACATGTGCGTCTCTTTTGCTGTCTCACGTACAGGGTTATCATTACCATCTTTCTAAATTCCATATATATGCATTAGTATACTGTACTGGTGTTTTTGTTTCTGGGTTACTTCAGTCTGTATAATAGGCTCCAGTTCCATCCATCTCATTAGAACTGATTCAAATGTATTATTTCAATGGCTGAGTAATACTCCATTGTGTATATGTACCACAGCTTTCTTATCCATTTGTCTGCTGATGGTCATGTAGGTTGCTTCCATGCCCTGGCTATTAGAGACAGTGCAGTGATGAACATTTGGGAACACATGTTTCTTTCAAGTCTGGTTTCCTTGGTGTGTATGCCCAGCAGTGGGATTGCTGGGTCATAAGGAAGTTCTATTTCCAGTTTTTTAAGGAATCTCCACACTGTTCTTCATAGTGGCTATACTAATTTGCATTCCCACCAACAGTGTAAGAGGGTTCTCTTTTCTCCACACCGTCTCCAGTATGTATTGCTTGCAGACTTTTGGATCGCAACCATTCTGACTGGCATGAAATGGAACCTCACTGTCGT
>NW_011385692.1:0-662 GCF_000754665.1 Bison bison bison
GCAGTCCATGGGGTCGATAAGAGTCGGACATGACTGAGCGACTTCACTTTCACTTTTCACTTTCATGGCATTGGAGAAGGAAATGGCAACCCACTCCAGTGTTCTTGCCTGGAGAATCCCAGGGACAGGGGAGCCTGGTGGGCTGCCGTCTATGGGGTTGCACAGAGTCGGACACGACTGCAGCGACTTAGCAGCAGCAGCAGTGTGTATGTGTTAATCCCAACTTTTTAATGTATCTTTCCTCCCTTTTTTAAACATAATAAGTTGGTTTTCTATGTCTGTGAGTCTGTTTCTGTTTGCAAGTTAGTTCATTTGCATGAATTCGTAGATTCCACCTGTTAGTGATATCTTAATATATTTGTCTTTCTTGCTCTGACTTACTTTTGGGTAGGAGATAGAGGGGGTGTTCATCAAGTGGAGTAAAATCAAAGCTTTGTTCTCACCCACACACTCCAAGGACAAAGCTCGTGGCAGAAGCTGAGCTCTGCTGGAGTAAAGAGAGACAGTGCCCGCTCCTGAGGTCAAGGCTTCCTTGTCTCCAGGACAGCAGGAAGGCCTCCTGGGGGCCAAAAAGGGTGGGGGCTGCACCCCATAATAAGTGTGGACATGAACCCACAGCCCTCTGCGGTGGGATCCATCTTAGCAAAAAGTTGCACATGCAT
>NW_011385693.1:0-536 GCF_000754665.1 Bison bison bison
ATGCTTAAAGGCCAAGAAACCAAATCTTTCTTCCAATTATAAAATCTGCTGGGAAAGTCATCAAGGGGCAATGGGCTCCTATCTAGGCCTGAGTAACTCCAATCTTGAATCATGTAATTTCCTCCTCCCGGTATTCTGTAATCAGCTCTTAAACGATAAGTACAAGATTTCCAAATCGGATACCCTGTACGATCATCTATAGTGTTCCATATGGCATCTGAAGGCTCGGTATTATAACAACTTGGATATCCAGGAGGGGGTCTATGGATTATAAGTTCGTGGGGATCAAGGGCCCGGGCATACGAGCCTGTAAAATCCAAAGCGCTAGACGCCCTCTATGTTCAATACCTGAGGCTGGAGAATGAGTCAGAACTGCCTTTTTAGAGGCTCCGACACATCCTTCTTTAGGGGGAATAATAAAGCTTTCTATATCACTGGGGAAGTTGAAACAAACAGGAAGGTCGTCTGCTAATCCCCTGAAGGTAAAATTGAAATTAATAGGATATTCGTCTGTGGTATAGGAAGTATATGACCCT
>NW_011385694.1:0-611 GCF_000754665.1 Bison bison bison
CAACACTGTATGTTTTCTTCTAAACTAACAACTTTCATATTTGGTCCACTCTTCTGTGTTCACTTGATGCTATACTTATTGCTAACGGTAAAATTACCATAGGAGCTCTAATATTTTTTTTTCTTGCAATGCTAGTGATAGAACCAAAGGCTAATATCTACATCAAACAAAAGACACATAATGGAAACTTTAAACAAGTTTATGTAATAACATTGCTGTGCTCCTATACAGTCAAATGGACATTCAAAAGGATATGATTTTTCTGAATGTTTATTTCAGAAAGTTAGAATTGGATGACTGCAAACAATGAAACTAATAATATATTAATATATTGATATATATTAATACATAATATTAATAATATACAGTTGGTCATTCTTTTTCCTATTCTACCACAGCTAACTAACTGCAAGTCAGTTTTAGAAACTACTACTAACATAAGACCCTCACCAATAAGTGAAGATATATAGGAAAATCCATAATAGATCTAAAAACCATCAAAGATAAAATCATGATAAAAAAAAATACAATGACATCTTAGTTGGTATAAGAAACAGGATGATTATGAAAGCAAAGCCAACAATCATGTACAGGCCATGGAAGCCTGTGAT
>NW_011385694.1:711-1189 GCF_000754665.1 Bison bison bison
AACCAACCCTAACCCTAACCCTAACCCCTAACCCTAAACCCTAACCCTAAACCCTAAACCCTAAACCCTAACCCTACATAATTAAATCATGAGAGAAAATCATTTAATGAAAAGTTAAGCCTGTTCTCATTAAACCGGTTTAAAAGGAATGGAATAATAAAACAAAGTAGTACATCTTCTTTTCTTAATAAACATTGTATTCTTTCTACACAGCTTTGTTACTGGCATTAATAGAATACCTGCAATAATAACTTATCACAGTGAAATGGATTCACATTCTATATCCATTCACATTTAAAATTGATGCCATAGCTGTTTGATACTATTGCTTGAATGAATACAACTTATGTGACTTCACAAACTACAAACACTACTTTATTAAAAAGCCTTGAGTGACATGAGCGTTAAGACTTAGCAGAGTTGCTCTCACAAATAATGATACTATTATTCACTCTAGCCATAGTACTGGAATCTGCAC
>NW_011385694.1:5073-5614 GCF_000754665.1 Bison bison bison
ATTAGCCACTGGACCACCAGGAAGCCCCTGTTTTGTGTTTAGATGAAGATGGTATCTAAGGTGATATCTCGGGCCACTTCAGTCACTGACTCAGTTTCCTGAGTTTCTCCAAAGCATGCACAAGGTACACATTAAACTGGTTTGCAAAACAAGTAAAGGTTGTTTACTACAATATTGTATGCTTACAAATATCTAAATGGTAAATGGCATATTATTTGGTTTTAATTACTATGGGGGAAAAAAGAATGCAGGATTCATACATGTTACAACATGAATAAACATGAAAACCATCTTTAGTGGCAAAAAAAAAAAACAAAAACAAAAAATCCATATAGAAAAGGCCACCCAGATCCCATATTCACCATGTCTGCTTTAAATCCATCAAGTTTGTCCAAATAACTGAAAATCTCAGTAACACTCTAAACAAAGAAAAAAGGATGAGGATGCAAAAGAAGATATAGTCATACACTTGAACAATTGCTAAAAGTGGAAGTGGGGCTGTGGATTACATTATAATGTAGAAACCATATGATTTCCTGAT
>NW_011385695.1:0-710 GCF_000754665.1 Bison bison bison
GCATAATTGCTTTTTAACATATTACCTGTTAAAACTACTAATGGAGGTGTTTTATTTGATGCTATTTAATTGGTGTCATTAAAGGAATAATTTTTTATAGCTTAGCTTTGATTGTCAGTTTTACCTTGGTTTATAAAGAAACTAAATAAGTTTTCTTTGATTTTAGTTACAAACCTACTATAAATCAAATTCCAAACAGGCCATCCCAACTTTTAGTAAGAATGCAAAGAAGACTTGGAATTAACAATGTGTCTCTAATATCTTCATTAGTTCAAGATAACAAGACGTATGTTAAAGCAAGGGTCAACAAAGATGATCATAACTCTGACTTTCTTCGAGAAACGAGTGGAGAGAGTGCATTTTCAGCCTCCAGAACTTTAAATGTGCCATACATACCAAAGCCTCATAGCAGCCAGATATTTGCTAATACAAGCGCTGTAAGTCCATGTGACTTACCTTCCCCATCACCAATATCACTTAGACAAACAGACCAGATTGTAGTAGATCAACCTGCTGTTTTAAAACACTGAGCATTTTTAATGGCACTCACATAGCAGCTACACTCAGGTAAATGGCCACGTTGAGGACTTCGCTACTACAACTACATCTACTTCTCAGAACCACATTGTGTCTCCATTACAAAGCAGTTATCCAGACTGATGGTGGAATCTTCTAAATTTCCAGTCACATATAGCAATATGTCAGCCCAT
>NW_011385696.1:0-592 GCF_000754665.1 Bison bison bison
ATAGTCCAAATCAGATGTAGATGTATATCTTGAACTCCCTTGCTTTTTCTCTGATCCAATGGATGTTGGCAATTTGATCTCTGGTTCCTCTGACTTTTCTAAATCCACCCTTAACATCTGGAAATTCTGGGTTCACGTACTGTTGAAGCCTGGCTTGGAGAACTTTGAGGATCACTTTGCTTGCATGTGAGATACATGCAATTGTGTTGTAGTTTGAACATTCTTTGGCATAGCCTTTCTTTGGGATTGGACTTTAAACTAACCTTTTCCAGTTCTGTGGCCAATGCCGAGTTTTCCAAAGTTTCTGGCATACTGAGTGCAGGATTTTAATGGTATAATCTGATAGGACTTGAAACTGCACAACTGGAAACCCATCACCTCTAGTAACTTTGTTCATAGTGATTTACTAAGGGCTACTTGATTTCACATTCCAGGATGTCTGGTTCTAGGTGAGTAAAGACACCATCACAGCTAACTGGGTCATTAAGATCTTATTATTATTTTTATTATTATTATTATTTGGTACAGTTCTGCGTATTTTGCCACCACTTCTTAATAGATTCTGCTTCTGTCAGGTCCATATTGTTTCTCT
>NW_011385697.1:0-510 GCF_000754665.1 Bison bison bison
GACTTATTGGAAAAGACCCTGATGCTGGGAAAGATTGAAGGCAGAAGGAGAAGGGGACAACAGAGGATAAGATAGTTGGATGGCATCACCAACTCGATGGAACTGAGTTTGAGCAAACTCCAGGAGTGAATATTCCCTGTGATGGACAGGGTAGCCTGGCATGCTGCAGTCCACGGGGTCACAAAGAGTTGGACTAGACTGAGTGACTGAACTAACTGAGCTGCATTAAAAGATTTTAGTGTTGGGGATTTACCTGGTGGTCCGGTGGTTAAGACTCTGAGCTTCCAATGGAAAGGGCATGCATTCGATCCCTGGTCAGGGAACTAAGATCATACATGCTGTGTGACATTGCCAAAAACACACACAAAAAAACACCCAACATAAACAACAACAACAACAACTGTAAAGATTAACAGGGATGTATTTGGGTGGACTTAGAACAGGAAAAAATTAGAAGAAGTGAGGAGGACAAAAGAGAAGTTTATGGTGCTCACTTAGGCATAAGAGGTA
>NW_011385698.1:0-777 GCF_000754665.1 Bison bison bison
GTTCCTGCCTCAACTGGAGATGAGGCCCTCTTCCAATGCACCAAACCCAGTGGAGTCCCGAGAGGCCCCTCCCACCTCCAGTTTCCCTGACTTCTCAGAGCCACCATGAGAAGCCCCCTGAGGTCACCTGCACAAGTCGAGGGAACCCAGGGTTTCCTGTTTCAACCCGAGAAAGACCTCTAAATTCCTTCTTCAACACGTCTCGAGGCCAGATTTCCCTACCATGACTCGAGAGCAATGAAGCGCTCCCCCTAGCCACTCGCATGGAGACCCGACTTGCTTGGCGCCCCACGAGAGGCTCACTGACCTCGCCGTCGTACCTCGTGAGAAACCGCAAACTGGGGCCGCCGCTCGAGAACAACCCCAAGACTCCACCGTCATCGCGAGATGAGGGCCTTCGTCTCCTGCATGGCCTAGAGACCAATCTCGCGACCTATCTCCACACGCCTCAGGAGGCTTGACTCACAATAGTCCACCCAGTGAGCTCCAAGAGATACCCGTCGCGACTCGAGAGCAGAGCGGGGTTCTTTGCTTCCACTCGAGATGAATGCCTGTCTCCCCGGGTGCGTCTGGAATGCAACCACGAGATCCCTGTCGCCCCTGGAGAGGAGCATTGGCTTCTGGACACAAGCCTAGATGAGGTCTATAGGCCCTGCATTCACTCGAGAGCAAGCCCCAACTTTCCTTCGCAACTCGAATGGAAGATTGGACTTCCCTGGGCCAACACAAGCGCATCCTGAACTTCCCCTTGTAAATCGAGAATCACGCCGCAACTCG
>NW_011385699.1:0-696 GCF_000754665.1 Bison bison bison
AAAAAATACACACTTAATTCAAATTTGTCCCAGAAGAGACAGATAATCTGGCAAATGCTAGATGCTAATGGGCTGCTTTGAAGTAAATACCACATTCCAGGCAAGTCATGTTTTCTGCATGTCATGTAGAGAGGACATCGCTGACCCAATAGCATTTATTTTATTCTTTCCACAGATGTTTACTGTTTTCAACAACAACAACAAATTCAAAGATTATAAAATTGAGTTGTTTCCCATTTCTTGAAAGGCACTGTTGACTTATACTTGGAGTTATTTTTGCTATCTCAGTATCTAGTGGCTAATAGGTAGCTAAGGTTAAATAAGAATGTAACTATAAATGTATGTTAAAATGTATTTGATTTGGAATCAAATGACTGGGCTTTGCCACTTACTAGCTAAAGAATATTCTATCAATTCCATCACCAAAAGACATCTTTAAATCCTTTTACTTCTCCTATCTTTCTGTTACTAAGTCCAGACCAACATTATCTATCACTTAGTCTCCTCAGTAGCCTCAGTTCCCAGTTTTTTGCTTTTGTTTTTTGTTTGTCGTACGTCAATCCATTCTCCATTCTTCAGATGGCCAGGACTCTCTTTTCAGAGGACACACTTGGTTCTGCTCTCTCTCTGCTTAAACCCTTCAGTGACTTCCCAGTGATTTCAGTATAAATTCAAACTCCTTATCATCATCTAGAA
>NW_011385700.1:0-678 GCF_000754665.1 Bison bison bison
AGGGAGGGACCGGCAAAGCGAAACCAGGCAAGCGCTGCTGGGAGAACAAAGCAGGACTTTCGAAAGCAGACACGGACACAGACACGCAAGCCTAGGAGTAAGAAAGGAAAAGAAGGAGACACTCGGACCCCCAAGAAGAGAACACAAAACTCAACCTGGGTAGAGACACCGTGACAAAGTCCAGAGACGACACACACAAGCATGCGCGGGTGGGTGGGGAAAGTGCACTTGAGGTCAGGAGAACATGGATTTCAACACCACTGGCCACAAACAGCGGAAAGGCAGACGGCCTGGGAGGTCTGGGGTGGCAGGGCTGCGGGGGGGTGGGGGGTTGGGGGGTTGCGGGGAGGGTGTGGGGGGGGGGGTGTATTGAGGGGCGTGCTGGTGAGGAGGACGGAGTCCATAGGGATCCACTAAATAAACCCCGGGTCCCGTGACAACAGCCACCTCAATGAATACATAACTTTTTCACGTAGCTCAGAAACGAAATGAGACAAAACCACCAGGCAGGAAAGTCAACTCGTGGAACTGTCCTGGCAGCTTAAAAGTCAGAGAGAGAGAGAGAGGAGGAGGAGGGAGGAGGGAGGAGGGAGGAGGGAGGAGGGAGGAGGGAGGAGGGAGGAGGGAGGAGGGAGGAGGGAGGAGGGAGGAGGGAGGAGGGAGGAGGAGGAGGGAGGA
>NW_011385701.1:0-632 GCF_000754665.1 Bison bison bison
TTACCGGACGACGCACGGGCGAGTCACTGCCCCTTCGTGTTGACCTCATTCACAGGGTGGAGTTCGGAGAGGTGTCCGGGCATCGGGTTCTTATCAAGAGGGGACCGGGAAATCGGGGTGCTTCGCAACGTGGAAGCACCCACGAGGCCACGTCTGGAATGTCGTCGTGAGACCGGCCTCATCCTGAGGTGCGACCGGAAGGTCGGGAACCCCTTCCAGGCAAAGCAAGGGAGTCGACCCTCCTGTGGAGTCAGGAGGGTAGAAGGGGCTCAGAGGAAGTGGTGCCGGAAAACCTCGGTGTTCCTCTCCAGGGAGACCGGGATGCCGGGGAACTTTGTGGGGGCGAATCAAGGGTGCCAAGTACCGTTTGACCTCCAGGTCCTCACGTGGGACTTCTCCTGAGACGCTGTAGCGGGAAAGGGCTTCATCTTGCATGACGGGGGAACCACGTGGTTTTCTCGAGTTGCGGCGGGATTCGCGAGTTACGACGGGGAATTCAGGATGCCTCTTGTGTTGGCCCAGGGAAGTCCAATCTTCCATTCGAGTTGAGGAGGAAAGCTGGGGATTGCTCTCGAGTGACTGCAGGGCCAATAGACCTCATCTAGGCTTGTGTCCAGAAGCTAATGTTCCTC
>NW_011385702.1:0-811 GCF_000754665.1 Bison bison bison
CGGGGCATGCTCTACTTGAGCCGTACGACCCGCGACCGGACTCCAGCCTGCTGACGCCGGCCCGCCCCCCCCCCACCCCCCGAACACCGCCAACACCAGACCAGCAAGCGCCTGGCCGGGCCCGGGGGCCCGAGGGGCTTCCAGGACCCCCCATTGACCGGGAGGGCGTGCGTGCGTGCTTGCGCGCAGGGCCTGGGGGCTGGGCTGAGGGGTGCGGAGGTCTCGGCGCCCTCCCACCCGCGGCCACTCCAGACCCAGCCGCGCTCGCTGAGCCGGGCCTCCCCCCCGATCCCATTCGCTGTTCAGGCCCGCGCGGCCCCTGAGGTGTCGGTCTTCAGCGCCCGCCGCCTCCCAACCCCCGCGGCCCAGGGGCCTCTGAACCTCCTGCGGGCCTAGACGCAGCGAAACTTGAGCGCCCAACTTGCCCGGCACCTGTCCGGTGCCCAAACCCACCAGAAGCCAGGGAGGCGCGGTCGATCGGAGCGCCTCAGCCCCTCCCCTTCGCACTACCGAGGCCCCCCCTTTGCCCCCACGCCAAGCCCTCGACCTTTCTGAGAGAGCAGACGAGCCACAGGCAGGCACACAGACAGACACACAGACACTCGCACGCACCCACGCCAAGGGAGACAGCTGGCCTGCGCAAGCTCCTCAGCCAGAGCCAGAGCGCCTGGGAGAGGCCGGGGCCAGACGAACGGGCCGGCGGCTGGCTGTCAGGAGATACAGAGGCAGAAATACATGAAGATTCCGAGACAGACTCCAAGACGGCAAGAGGAGATACACACACACACACACACACACACACACACACACA
>NW_011385702.1:4018-4496 GCF_000754665.1 Bison bison bison
GAACACCGCCAACACCAGACCAGCAAGCGCCTGGCCGGGCCCGGGGGCCCGAGGGGCTTCCAGGACCCCCCATTGACCGGGAGGGCGTGCGTGCGTGCTTGCGCGCAGGGCCTGGGGGCTGGGCTGAGGGGTGCGGAGGTCTCGGCGCCCTCCCACCCGCGGCCACTCCAGACCCAGCCGCGCTCGCTGAGCCGGGCCTCCCCCCCCGATCCCATTCGCTGTTCAGGCCCGCGGGGCCCCTGAGGTGTCGGTCTTCAGCGCCCGCCGCCTCCCAACCCCCGCGGCCCAGGGGCCTCTGAACCTCCTGCGGCCTAGACGCAGCGAAACTTGAGCGCCCAACTTGCCCGGCACCTGTCCGGTGCCCAAACCCACCAGAAGCCAGGGAGGCGCGGTCGATCCGGAGCGCCTCAGCCCCCTCCCTTCGCACTACCGACGGCCCCCCCTTTGCCCCCCACGGCCAACGCCCCTCGACCCTTTC
>NW_011385703.1:0-617 GCF_000754665.1 Bison bison bison
GACCGGGCGCCGCCGGGCGCATTTCCACCGCGGCGGTGCGCCGCGACCGGCTCCGGGACGGCTGGGAAGGCCGGCGGGGAAGGTGGCTCGGGGGGGTGCCCCGCCGTCGTCACGGCGGCGGGTCCGCCCTTCGCCCCGAGTGTTACAGCCCCCGGCAGCAGCGCTCGCCGAATCCCGGGGCCGAGGGAGCCAGCCCTTTGCCGCCGCGCTCTCCCCCCCTGCCGGCGCTCCCTCCCCGCGGGGGGGGCCGCTCCCCGCGAGGGGGGCGTCCCCCGCGGGGCGCGCGCCGGTGTCTCCGGGGGGGCCGGCCGCCCCTCCCACGGCGCGACCGCTCTCCCACCCCGGCCCGCCTCCTCACCGGGGTGGGTCGGGCGGGGCGGACTGTCCCCAGTGCGCCCCGGGCGGGTCGCGCCGTCGGGCCCGGGGGGTCGCGCCTCGGTCGCCACGAAGCGAGCGCACGGGGTCCGCGGCGATGTCGGCCACCCACCCGACCCGTCTTGAAACACGGACCAAGGAGTCTAACACGTGCGCGAGTCAGGGGCTCGCACGAAAGCCGCCGTGGCGCAATGAAGGTGAAGGCCGCCCTCGCCGGCGGCCGAGGTGGGATCCCGAGGCCT
>NW_011385704.1:0-519 GCF_000754665.1 Bison bison bison
TAGTGTGATTAGATTGTACCAGTTTTCTGTGAGTATAGTTTCAGTGTGTTTGCCCTCTGATGCCCTCTTGCAACATCTACCGTCTTACTTGGGTTTCTCTTACCTTGGGCGTCGGGTATCTCTTCATGGCTGCTCCACCAAAGTGCAGCCATTGCTTCTTACCTTGGACGAGGGGTATCTCCTCACTGCCACCCTTCCTGACCTTCAATGTGGGATAGCTCCTCTAGGCCCTCCTGCGCCCGTGCAGCCACGGCTCCTTGGACATGGGGTTGGTCCTTCTGGCCACCGCCCCTGGCCTCGGGCGTGGGTTGCTTCTCCTGGCCACTGCCCCTGGCCTTGGGCTTAGGGGTGTGGGGTAGCTCCTCCCGGCCGCTGCCCCTGACCTCGGATGTGGGGTAACTCCTCTTGTCGCCACCCCTGACCTTGGACACTGGGTATCTCCTCTCGGCCGCCCCCCCTGACCTCGGACGTGGGGTAGCTCCTCTTGGCCGTTCCTGCGCCATCGCAGTCTGGTACTCT
>NW_011385705.1:0-885 GCF_000754665.1 Bison bison bison
CTCGAGTCGCGACGGGTATCTCTTGGAGCTCACTGGGTGGACTAAAAGGGAGTCAAGCCTCCTGAGGCGTTTGGAGAGAGGTCGCGAGGTTGGCCTCTAGGCCATGCAGGAGACGAAGGCCCTCATCTCCGCGATGACGGGGGAGTCTCGGGGTGGTTCTCGAGCGGCGGCCCCAGGGTGCGGTTTCTCACGAGGTACGCCGGCGAGGTCAGTGAGCCTCTCGTGGGGCGCCAGGGAAGTCGGGTCTCCATGCGAGTGGCGAGGGGGAGCGCGTCATTGCTCTCGAGTCATGGGAGGGGAACCTGGCCTCGAGACGTGTTGAAGAAGGTCTCTCGAGGTCTTTCTCGGGTTGAGGCAGGAAACCCTGGCTTCCCTCGACTTGTGCAGGTGACCTCAGGGGGCTTCTCATGGTGGCTCTGAGAAGTCAGGGAAACTGTAGGTGGGGGGGGGGGCCTCTCGGGACTCCACGGGGTTTGGTGCATTGGAAGAGGGCCTCATCTCCAGTTGAGGCAGGAACCTCAGGGTTCCTCTGATTTCAGACTCCGATCGCAGGGTCCCTGCAGACTGGGGACAGGAGAGTCAGGCCTCGTCTTGGGTTGAGGCATGGAACTCCGCTTGCCTCTCGAGGTGTCCCCGGGGAGAGAGGCCACTTGTCGAGCGGTATTTGGAACCTGGGGGTCTTTTCCGGACGATGCACGGGCGAGTCACTGCCCCTTCGTGTTGACTTCATTCACAGGGTGGAGTTCGGAGAGGTGTCCGGGCATCGGGTTCTTACCAAGAGGGGACCGGGAAATCGGGGGTGCTTCGGCAATGTGGAAGCACCACGAGGCCACGTCTGGAATGTCGTCGTGAGACCGGCTCATCCTGAGGTGCGACCGGAAGGTC
>NW_011385706.1:0-601 GCF_000754665.1 Bison bison bison
AGTGGGGATCCCCGGAGCACAACTGGGACCGCCCCCCATCCCCGCCACGACCCGGTTCCCGACCCGCGCCGCCCGGCTTCGCCCCGCCCCGGGCGCGCTCCCGGTGCGCTGCCCACCTTCACCACGGGTTCCCGGTGAGCCCCGCCCCCACGCCCGGTTCCAGGAGAGCCTCTGGGACCTCGCTCCCGCCGCCCGGTGAAACGGGAGGACAATCCATCCAGCCCACAGAGGCAATCCAAGCTGTCTAGAATTCAGGGATCAAACGAGGGCTACGGAAAGGAAAGATGACCTGACCTAGGAGGGCCATGATATTCTCTAGAACCGGACAAAGTTGGTTTGCAAGGAAACTTGATTCCTTGGAACCCGGAAAGCTGGTTCTTTTCATATGCAATTCCAAACCAGGAGCTCCTTCCCAAAGCCTGCCTGGCCGCCAGCCCCACCCCCCACTCCCCAGAAACACGGCTCAAAGAAATCTTTCCATCTCAGCGAAAACTGGAAGATGTCTTGTCTTGTCTGTCTGGATTGATGTCTGTGTCAGTGTGAGCCTTGTGATTTTTGATATAGTGCTCAAGTTCTGAGTTCTTATTTCAATGGTCTCAAG
>NW_011385707.1:0-591 GCF_000754665.1 Bison bison bison
GACTGAGATCCTTAATCTTGAGTTAATGTATGGAAAAGGCTCCAACCCAAGAGCCTGCACCTAATGATGGGAATTGTTACTCTCAACACAAGAGTAAGAAACACAAGTTTCTTACTGCTCTGTGTCCAAACTGGGGCTGTTGTGTTGGTCTCCTTGGCATGTGCCCCCTCCCACCTGGGTGCCCTTCTTTCTCACTCCTTAAGGCTTATGCTCAGAGACTCTTGGAGGGATATATGGAGAAGACAGTGTCTTCCCTGTAGCTCAGATGGTAAAGAATCTGCCTACAGTGCAGGAGACCTGGGTTCAGTCCCTGGGTTGGGAAGATCCCCTGGAGAAGGGTATGGCTGCCACTCCAGTATTCTTGCCTAGAGAATCCCATGGCAGAGGAGCCTGGCAGGCTATTATCCGTGGGGTTGCAAAGAGTTGGACATGACTGAGCAACTAACACTTTCACATGGAAAGGAGAGGGAAACAGAAGGACTCCTCTTTCTTTTTCTTTCTTCCTTTCCTCCTCCTTTGAGTGTCCCTTCTCTACCTTGCTCTTGTTCCTTCCTTAATGCAATAATCTCAAGGTCCATGATGTTGCTGCAC
>NW_011385708.1:0-356 GCF_000754665.1 Bison bison bison
TATCTAGTGTCCTTTCAACAAATAACGACCTGACTGCAAATGCCACCAAGTGCATTAGTTAAGTAGGCAAACATCACTTGTGTGCATTGCACAGCTCCAGGAGCTTGAACATTTCCAGATCTCACACCCTGAGGAGAAGAGGGAGATAATCAGACTTAGACCATAGCCAAAAGGCAGGAGCAAATACCTGCTCCAGGAAGTCAGGGTGCTGAGGCAGGGGGTGCTCTCTTGAGATGATGGAAGATGCCAAGATGATACAAACAGATGGCTCAAACCACAGGAAAGAGCACTGAGGTGTAAGCTGATAAGAAACAAACCAAGATGAGAGTCACGTCCTCGGGAGACAGAGAGGGGCA
>NW_011385708.1:4845-5275 GCF_000754665.1 Bison bison bison
CAGGGGAAGGGAGAGTAGGGGAGGAAAAAGAGAGTCTGAAAGTGTGGCGTCTGACTCCCAGGCCTCCAGGGGGCTCCACACACATGGGAGTGTGGCCATGTTCACTCTAGTACACAAGGGGCAGTCTCCACTCCTCTTTTATGTCATCTCTGCCTTTTTACATGTGTCTTCTCTGTTCTGGTTTTGTTCCAAATATTGTTCCACTTACTCACCAGTTGCACATGGTTTAAAATGGCCCTCTACACTCAACCCTCGACCTCTTACGCCATACAGCCTTTCTCTTCTCAAAACTCTCTAGGGAAAACAAACAGTCTGTTTCGGTCTGCAAACTTTAAAAAGAAATCCAATTTGTTGCTGCTCACCCCATGGTTTGTTTCCCTTAGACTGAGATGTATCCTTTGTCTGTTTAGTGGAGGCCCTGAAAGAGGAC
>NW_011385709.1:0-718 GCF_000754665.1 Bison bison bison
GCTGGGCATACACACTGAGGAAACCAGAAGGGAAAGAGATACGTGTACCCCAATGTTCATCGCAGCACTGTTTATAATAGCCAGGACATGGAAGCAACCTAGATGTCCATCAGCAGATGAATGGATAAGAAAGCTGTGGTACATATACACAATGGAGTATTACTCAGCCATTAAAAGATACATTTGAATCAGTTCTAATGAGGTGGATGAAACTGGAGCCTATTATACAGAGTGAAGTAAGCCAGAAGGAAAAACATAAATACAGTATACTAACGCATGTATATGGAATTTTAGAAAGATGGTAACGATAACCCTGTATACGAGATAGCAAAAGAGACACTGATGTATAGAACAGTCTTACACTACTGTAAGTTTGTACAGATCATATTCCTAAGATGTGTCTTTGTTTAAGAAAGTCTTGATTACATAAATCATATTTAGAAAAAATATTTAGTTAACAGTTTATATCTGAACACTGTTTATATGTTATGAAAAATGCTTAATTACAAAGGCTGATGTATGTTTTATTTCTGTTTTTTTAAATGACCTACAGTACTTGGTAGGTGTACTAAAATTGTTTGGGGAGTGGGGTTTAGAGACTTCTAATAGATGTATAGTTAATTTGGTAATTCTCTCGCATGAGGTATAAGCTTCCATATGCTGGTTATTTAATAGATTTGCTACATAAGTAAAACATGGTTCACCTAGATAGTTTGAT
>NW_011385710.1:0-690 GCF_000754665.1 Bison bison bison
CTCTCTCCAAACGCCTCAGGAGGCTTGACTCCCTTTAGTCCACCCAGTGAGCTCCAAGAGATACCCGTCGCGACTCGAGAGCAGAGCGGGGTTCTTTGCTTCCACTCGAGATGAATGCCTGTCTCCCCGGGTGCGTCTGGAATGCAACCCCGAGATCCCGGTCGCCCCTGGAGAGGAACATTGGCTTCTGGACACAAGCCCAGATGAGGTCTGTTGGCCCTGCAGTCACTCGAGAGCAATCCCCAGCTTTCCTTCGCAACTCGAATGGAAGATTGGACTTCCCTGGGCCAACACAAGAGGCATCCCGAATAACTCGTCGTAACTCGAGAATCCCGCCGCAACTCGAGAAAAACCACGTGGTTTCCCCGTCATCGCAAGATGAAGCCCTTTCCCGCTACAGCGTCTCAGGATAAGTCCCACGTTAGGATTAGGAGGCCCAGACGGTACTTGGCACCCTTGATGCGCCCCCACAAAGTTCCCCGGCATCCCGGTCTCCCTGGAGAGGAACACCGAGGTTTTCCGGCACCACTTCCTCTGAGCCCCTTCTACCCTCCTGATCTCGACAGGAGGGTCGACTCCCCTGCTTTGTCTGGAAGGGGTTCCCGACCTTCCGGTCGCACCTCAGGATGAGGCCGGTCTCACGACGACATTCCAGACGTGGCCTCGTGGGTGCTTCCACATTGCGAAGCA
>NW_011385711.1:0-538 GCF_000754665.1 Bison bison bison
CAGAATTTTCCACTGTTTATTGTGATCCACACAGACAAAGGCTTTGGCATAGTCAATAAAGCAGAAATAGAGTTTTTTTCTGAAATTCTCTTGCTTTTTCCATGATCCAGCAGATGCTGGCAGTTTGGTCTCTGTTTCCTCTGCCTTTTCTAAAACCAGCTTGAACATCAGGAGGTTCATGGTTTCCATATTACTGAAGCCTGGCTTGGAGAATTTTGAGCATTACTGTACTAGCGTGAGATGAGTGCAATTTTTTGGTATTTTGAGCATTCTTTGGCATTGTCTTTCTTTGAGATTGGAATGAAAACTCAGCTTTTGCAGTCCTGTGGCCACTGCTGAGTTTTCCAAATTTGCTGGCATATTGAGTGCAGCACTTTCACAGCATCATCTTTCAGAATTTGGAATAGCTTAACTGGAATTCCACCACCTCCACTCTCTTTGTTCGTAGTGATGCTTTCTAAGGCCCACTTGACTTCACATTCCAGGATATCTGGCTCTAGTTCAGTGATCACACCATTGTGATTATCTGGGTGGTGAA
>NW_011385712.1:0-653 GCF_000754665.1 Bison bison bison
TGGGACCTAATTAAACTTAAAAGCTTCTGTACGACAAAAGAACTATAAGCCAGGTGAAAACACAGCCTTCAGAATGGGAAAAAAAATAATAGCAAATGAAGCAACTGACAAACTAAACTCAAAAATGTACAAGCAACTCCTACAGCTCAATTCCAAAAAATAAATGACCCAATCAAAAAATGGGCCAAAGAACTAAATAGACATTTCTCCAAAGAAGACATACAGATGGCTATGAAACACATGAAAAGATGCTCAGCATCACTCATTATCGGATAAATGCAAATCAAAACCACAATGAGGTACCACTTCACACCAGTCAGAATGGCTGCGATCCAAACGTCTACAAGCAGTAAATGCTTGAGAGGATGTGGAGAAAAGGGAACCCTTTTACACTGTTGGTGGGAATGTAGATTTGTATGGCCACTATGGAGAACGCTGTGGAGATTACCTTAAAAAAAAAACAAAACTAGAAATAGGACTGCCATAGGGCCTAGCAATCCCACTGCTGGGCATACACACTGAGGAAACCAGAAGGGAAAAAGACACGTGTACTCCAATGTTCATCGCAGCACAGTTTCTCATACCCAGGACATGGAAGCAACATAGATGTCCACCAGCAGATGAATGGATAAGAAAGCTGTGGTACATATACA
>NW_011385713.1:0-885 GCF_000754665.1 Bison bison bison
GCACCAAGAGTTCCGACGAGGAGCGAGTTCCGACGAGGAGCTAGTTCCTGTCGGCCGTGTGCGTGATGCAGCCTCCTGGGGAAAAGCGGGGCCTGGAGTGTGCCCGGGGTCTCGGTGTTCACTTGGGACGGGCTCGTGCCTGAGCGGCTGAGCTCTCGAGGGCTGGCTCTGCTGGGAAGTCGCTGGAGAGGACGGGGTGATGGGGTGCATGAGCGGGCCTGGGCACGGTCCGAGGGCCTCCCACTTCTGCGAGGGTGGGAGAGTCCTCTCGGGATGGGACTTTGGGTGTGGGTTTGCCTTTCGTTCCCCGTCTCCGTTCCCTGGCCGCACCGCTGGCCTCGGGTGAGTGACGCGGCCTGGAGACGCCTCACAGAGCGCTCACAGCCAGCCGAGCAAGGAGAAGATCTCGGGAGCCCGTTCGGGGGGCAGGGAAGAGCGGGTGCAGGTCCATGAACCGTCTCCTTCCGGCCGGTCAGGCTCTCGAAAATGCCCAGACGTCGAGAGGCGTCCGGGGAGAAGACGGGCAAGCAGCCTTTATGGGTGTCTGTCCTTGGGAGGCCTCGTGCTACTTGGCGGAGGGTCCGGCAGGAATGAGGCGGGGATGCGCGCGTCCCCGGCACGACGCTCGTCCGCAAAGATCCCGGGGGCTCCATGTCCGGTGCAAGGAGTACGCTGGAGAAGCTCCAAGTGCCAAACAGGAGAAGCGATCCACAAGGCCATGAGCACCGCCACCAGCACCACCAGCACCACCAGCACCACCAGCACCACCAGCACCAACACGAAGGCCAAGGGGAGAAAGGCAACCCGACCAGTCCCAAAGAAACTTCTCCACCAGCATCGCACCGGTGCCTGAGTGGAGATATGTCGCGCCACGTTCATTTCTGA
>NW_011385714.1:0-811 GCF_000754665.1 Bison bison bison
CTTCATTTCAGATTGAAGATGCATTCCATGGTATTGCCATCTTAAGTCTTTCCATCGCTATGGAATATCTGTCCATGTATTCAGGATCTTTTTCAGCCACGGTGTAGAATTTCCAGTGTGCCAGTCTTGCATCCTCGTGACATCCGTGGCAAAGCATTGGATTCATGTTGACAGTATTGAAAGGGAATTTTTTTTTTAAATTCCTTTTCAGATTATTATCTGCTAGTGTATACAGGTAAAACTGTGTAATCATTCATTTTGATCACTTTGGACAGCTTGAGAGTTGTCTTTCCTTTCTTTACTTTCTCGTACTTTAAGAGTATCCTGGCACATCCATGTACTGCCTCACCCCTAATCTCAGTCATGTGTTCAAAGAACTTCTGTCCGTTGATTTATTTGTTTTTGGTAAGATTGAATTCGTTTTGACTATGCTGGGTCTTTGCTGCTCGCTGGAAGTTGCTAGGACCTCTGGACTGCAGTCTCCCATCTCTTGCTGACCTCTTGTTGACCTCTGCAGAATCCTGGTTGGTGGGAGCTTGTTAGTTCCTTGTTCCTTACCCGGACCTCCTGTGGTAAGTGTTTTCTCTCCTCTGTGGCCTGGTAAGGGTGGGTGGTCATTGGCATCCCAAAGGTGGCTAGAAGTCAATGATTTAGGCAGGCTTGTGAATAGATATGGGAGAAGGCAATGGCACCCCACTCCAGTACTCTTGCCTGGAAAATCCCATGGACGGAAGAGCCTGGTAGGCTGCAGTCCATGGGGTCGCTCAGAGTCGGACACGACTGAGCCACTTCACTTTCACATCTCACTTTC
>NW_011385715.1:0-621 GCF_000754665.1 Bison bison bison
GTGCAAAACGACAGGCATCCTAGGAGAGACAGGGTGTGAGCATGGCATGCCTCCAGGCACTTCCATCCTCCCTGGCAGTGCAGGTAGGCAAAGAAAGTGCAGGGGTGAGTGTACGTGTGTGGCCCTCTGCTGGGATGTGCCTGTGAGGGAGGGAACAGGGAGGAAGCAAGGATGGTGGGCTTATTGCATTTCCCAAGGGAACTCGGGAGAGTAGGAGATGGGGAAGCCCCTGGGGGCAATTTGAAGCCTGCTAGTTTTCAGGGTCCAGGGTCTAGGCAACAGCTGTCCTGCCAGAGATACCCCATGGTGTGTGCTGAAAGTCCTGACTTGAATTCCTTCTTTCTCTGGGGTCATGCCCCTCGCTGTGGGGTTTAGAGGGGCAAAGGTGTGTGTCTGCATCTGAGGGAGGATTCTGGCTCTCTCCCTGGAGCAGATTCTCTGATTTTGTCATAGGGGATTTGCACCAGGTGACACTCAGAGGGACCCTGCTTTCCAGGTGACTGTCTTGGATGTCTTTGGGCCCAACCAGGGACAGGCTTCATTGGCACTTCGGCTGTGTAGGCAAGCAGGTATACCTGATTGTATGAAGACCGCTCTGGGCCTAAGGAGAGCAACTGAAAG
>NW_011385716.1:0-630 GCF_000754665.1 Bison bison bison
TTACCAACTCCCGGAGTCTACCAAACCCACGTCCATTTGAGTCACGATGTTGTCACCATCTCATCCTCTGTCGTCCCCTTCTCCTCATGCCCTCAATCTTTCCCAGCATCAGGGTCTTTTCAAATGAGTCAGCTCTTTGCAGCAGGTGGCCAAAGTATTGGAGTTTCAGCTTCAACATCAGTCCTTCCAATGAACACTCAGGACTGATCTCCTTTAGGATGGACTGGTTGGATCTTCTTGCAGTCCAAGGGACTCTCAAAAGTCTTCCCAATACCACAGTTCAAAAGCATCAGTTCTTTGGCCCTAAGCTTTCTTTAGAGTTCAACTCTTACATCCATACATGACTACTGGAAAAACCATAGCCTGGACTAGACAGACCTTTGTTGACAAAGTAATGTCTCTGCTTTTTAATATGCTGTTTAGGTTGGCCATAACTTTCCTTCCAAGGAGTAAGTGTCTTTTAATTTCATGGCTGCATTCACCATCTGCAGTGATTTTGGATCCCCCCAAAAATAAAGTCAGCCATTGTTTCCACTGTTTCCCCATCTATTTGCTATGAAGTGATGGGACCGGATGCCATGATCTTAGTTTCGAATGTTGAGCTTTAAGCCAACTTTTTCACTCTCCTCT
>NW_011385717.1:0-571 GCF_000754665.1 Bison bison bison
ACTAATAACAATACTCTGGTATATGGGTCACAGAAGACCTACTGAAACATTGCTCTAACAGAGTTTTTGCTGTGATGAGTAACAGGAAACGTTTCTGGCCAGTCAGAACGTTTCTCTGTAAAAAAGCACTTTGGTAAGAACACTTGGGTCAGAGGGCAGTGATCTACTTAGGATCGAACTGAAACGGATCCAGGGAAATGGGCCAGGATGGGAGTTGCTGTACTTCACTGCATCCTTTCTGTAAAAAAGAGTGATGAGAGTGAGGAGGCTCTGTGACAGAATTCACACCAGCAGCCGACCCAGGTCGGCAGTGGCTGATGTAATTGGTCCCATCACATTGACATGTGATTGACATATGATTGACATCACACTGGGGGGTCATTCCCAACCACTACCAAATCATTCCTCAATCCAGTCCCAAAACTCTCCATATAAAACGTGGTAGGCAGGAGTCCTCTCAGAATGCCAGCTTTGAGTAAACTCTCCCCCCGCGTCTTTGAGTTCAAACCACTGGCAAAACCTTTCTGAATCCCTATCTGTTCTATATTGTCCCATAACGCAGACACGCCCC
>NW_011385718.1:0-589 GCF_000754665.1 Bison bison bison
CAAACCCAGAAGTTTGCTGGGTAAAATCTGAAACCTACCCCCATACAGAGAGGGTAAGGAGTGCCTGAAGAAGCAAAGACAGGGGCATCCACTCCAAACTAGTAGGTGGCGGGTTTAATAAGTAAGGGAACTTACACACCAGACCCGTTTGGGGCAGACACCGGACAAGTAGACCTTGGCATCCACCCACCAGAATCTTACAAGTTTATGTAGAGGCTTTAACCGGGTTTGGTCACGGACACTTTCCAGAGGGTCTCAACACACCCCACTCTCTCAAGGCTGCCTCCTGAAAAGAGCCCCCTCAGTGGGAATGGAGGGCAGAAAGTACATCCCAAGGTCTGGGGAGGGAGGAGCCTCCAAATGCCTGGCCCAGGGCTCAGGTCAACGTGGGAGTCACATCCTCTCAATCACTTCCTTCAACAGTTACCAAGTGTTCACAGAAGAAAAAGAATGCAAATGGCTTTCAATTCATTAAAAGATCCTTACCTTGCTTATAGTAAGAGAAATAACAGTTAAAACTCACTGACTGACAAAGCAGACTGTGGGAAGACTAGTTTTTTTTTAAATTAATATTTGTTTATTTATTTGG
>NW_011385719.1:0-817 GCF_000754665.1 Bison bison bison
ATAGTATTTTACCCGCGGTGTAAAATTGACAAAAAGGGAGAGAAAATTATACCGCTATGTGAACAGAGCGAGAGGAAGCACGAGCAGCTTCTCGCTCCTATGCGGACTGTGCAGTTCACTCAAAGACATCAGCCAACCAGAAGGAGGAGGAAATACCACTGATGGTGGCTGAGCAATCAGTGGTTCCTGGAAACTGAGTCATTACCTTTATTCTTGGGCAGAGCTGTAGCAGCAGGCTCACTGTTTCCAAGCAGCTTCCTGTGCTGCTTCCGCAGCCAGATAATCCTCCGAGGCTTCCAAGGTACTAAGTTACACTCTCTGAATTGAGAACTCGGGAGAGATTGGCACGCGGCTACTCTTAGCAGCAACAAAACGGCAACCCGGCTGGTGTTACGGTGTAAACGTCTACTTTTCTCGCGCATGACGCTACCGGCCTACTCCCCCAAGCACAGTCTCTTCTGCCCTACGGAGCACGTGTACGTCCAAACCAACTGACTTCCTGGTACTCAACACTGTGAGGGACGCTGTGTCCGATTCCAAGTAAAGAATGATATTAGTTTTGGAAGAACACCGCGCTGAGTCTTGAACGAGATGTGTCAATGTAATGAAGACTGCGTGCATTTCCCTAATTAGAAACCGCTTGAGCTAACTCATACTACTGAACAGACTTCTGCTACCTGTTAATAAGTGCTCTTGCCTGACCATTTCTTCACTTAAATTGTATCCGTTGTCTTCCTTCTTGGAGAAACAAATTCCATCAGGATGCTTCTGTTAGAAATCTAGCGTAATACAAGTGGTGGAGGAATTAAAGAGAAAG
>NW_011385720.1:0-850 GCF_000754665.1 Bison bison bison
CAAGATCCCTGCAGACTTGGGACAGGAGAGTCAGGCCTCGTCTTGGGTTGAGGCATGGAACTCCGCTTGCCTCTCGAGGTGTTCCCGGGGAGACAGGCCACTTGTCGAGCGGTATTTGGAACCTGCGGGTCTTCTCCCGACGATGCACGGGCGAGTCACTGCCCCTTCGTGTTGACTTCATTCACAGGGTGGAGGTCGAAGAGGTGTCCGGGCATCGGGTTCTTATCAAGAGGGGACCGGGAAATCGGGGTCCTTCGGAATCTGGAAGCACCCACGAGGCCACGTCTGGAATGTCGTCGTGAGACTGGCCTCATCCTGAGGTGCGACCGGAAGGTCGGGAACCCCTTCCAGACAAAGCGGTGGAGTCGACCCTCCTGTCCAGATCAGGAGGGTAGAAGGGGCTCAGAGGAAGTGGTGCCGGAAAACCTCGGTGTTCCTCTCGAGGGAGACCGGGATGTCGGGGCACTTTGTGGGTCGCATCAAGGGTGCCAAGTACCATTTCGACGTCCAATACCTAACGTGGACTTCTCCTGAGACACTGTAGCGGGAAAGGGCTTCATCTTGCGATGACGGGGGAACCACGTGGATTTTCTCGAGATGCAGCGGGATTCTCGAGTTACGACGGGGAATGCAGGATGCCTCTTGTGTTGGCCCAGGGAAGTCCAATCTTCCATTCGAGTTGCGAAGGAAAGCTGGGGATTGCTCTCGAGTGACTGCAGGGCCAATAGACCTCATATAGGCTTCTGTCCAGAAGCCAATGTTCCTCTCCAAGGGCGACAGGGATCTCGGGGTTGCATTTCAGACGCACCGGGCGAGACAGGCATCCATCTCGAGTGGAAGCAAAGAACCC
>NW_011385721.1:0-2482 GCF_000754665.1 Bison bison bison
CCGATCGCAGGGTCCCTGCAGACTGGGGACAGGAGAGTCAGGCCTCGTCTTGGGTTGAGGCATGGAACTCCGCTTGCCTCTCGAGATGTCCCCGGGGAGAGAGGCCGCTTGTCGAGCTGTATTTGGAACCTGGGTTTTTTTCCGAACGGTGCACGGAAAACTGCCCTTCGTGTGGACTTCATTCACAGGGTGGAGTTCGGAGAGGTGTCCGGGCATCGGGTTCTTCTCAAGAGGGGACCGGGAAATCGGGGTCCTACGGAATGTGGAACCACCCACGAGGCCACGTCTGGAATGTCTTCGTGAGAGCGGCCTCATCCTGAGGTGCGACCGGAAGGTCGGGAACCCCTTCCAGACAAAGCAGGGGAGTCGACCCTCTTGTCCAGATCAGGATGGGAGAAAGGGCTCAGAGGAGGGGGTGCCGGAAAACCTCAGTGTTCCTCTGGAGGGGGACCGGGATTTCGGGGAACTTTGTGGGTCGCATCAAGGGTGCCAAATGCCCTTTCGACCTCGAGTTCCTAACGTGGGACTTCTCCTGAGACGCTGTAGCGGGAAAGGGCTTCATCTTGTGATGACGGGGGAGCCACGTGTTTTTTCTCGAGTTACGGCGGGATTCTCGAGTTACGACGGGGAATTCAGGATGCCCCTTGTGTTGGCCCAGACAAGTCCAATCTTCCATTCGAGTTGCGAAGGAAAGCTGGGGATTGCTCTCGAGTGACTGCAGGGCCAATAGACCTCACTTAGGCTTGTGTCCAGAAGCCAATGTTCCTCTCCAGGGGCGACAGGGATCTCGGGGTTGCATTCCAGACGCACCCGGTGAGACAGGCATTCATCTCGAGTGGAAGCAAAGAACCCCGCTCTGCTCTCGAATCGCGACGGGTATCTCTTGGAGCTCACTGGGTGGACTCAAGGGAGTCAAGCCTCCTGAGGCGTTTGGACAGAGGTCGCGAGATTGGTCTCTAGGCCATGCAGGAGACGAAGGCCCTCATCTCTCGATGACGGGGGAATCTCGGGGTTGTTCTCGAGCGGCGGCCCCAGTGTGCGGTTTCTCAAGAGGTACGACGGCGAAGTCAGTGAGCCTCTCGTGGGGCGCCAGGGAAGTCGGGTCTCCATGCGAGTGGCGAGGGGGAGCGCGTCATTGCTCCCGAGCCATGGTAGGGGAATCTGGCCTCGAGACGTGTTGAAGAAGGTCTCTCGAGGTCTTTCTCGGGTTGAGGCAGGAAACCCTGGGTTCCCTCGACTTGTGCAGGTGACCTCAGGGGGCTTCTCATGGTGGCTCTGAGAAGTCAGGGAAACTGGAGGTGGGAGGGGCCTCTCGGGACTCCACTGGGTTTGGTGCATTGGAAGAGGGCCTCATCTCCAGTTGAGGCAGGAACCGCAGGGTACCTCTGATTTCAGACTCCGATCGCAGGGTCCCTGCAGACTGCGGACAGGAGAGTCAGGCCTCGTCTTGGGTTGAGGCATGGAACTCCGCTTGCCTCTTTAGATGTCCCCGGGGAGAGAGGCCACTTGTCGAGCTGTATTTGGAACCTGGGGTTTTTTCCGACGACCCATGGAAAAACTGCCCCTTAGTGTTGACTTCATTCACAGGGTGGAGTTCGGAGAGGTGTCCAGGCATCGGGTTCTTATCAAGAGGGGACCGGGAAATCGGGGTCCTACGGAATGTGGAACCACCCACGAGGCCACGTCTGGAATGTCTTCGTGAGACCGGCCTCATCTTGAGCTGCGACCGGAAGGTCGGGAACCCCTTCCAGACAAAGCAGGGGAGTCGACCCTCCTGTCCAGACCAGGAGGGGAGAAAGGGCTCAGAGGAGGTGGTGCCGAAAAACCTGTTTTCCTCTCGAGGGAGACCGGGATTTCGGGGAACTTTGTGGGTCGCATCAAGGGTGCCAAGTGCCCTTTCGACCTCCAATTCCTAACGTGGGACTTCTCCTGAGACGCTGTAGCGGGAAAGGGCTTCATCTTGCGATGACGGGGGAGCCACGTGGTTTTTCTCGAATTAGGGCGGGATTCTCGAGTTACGACGGGGAATTCAGGATGCCTCTTGTGTTGGCCCAGGCAAGTCCAATCTTCCATACGAGTTGCGAAGGAAAGTGGGGATTGCTCTCGAGTGATTGCAGGGCCAATAGACCTCATCTAGGCTGGTGTCCAGAAGCCAATGTTCCTCTCCAGGGGCGACAGGGATCTCGGGGTTGCATTCCAAACGCACCCGGGCAGACAGGCATTCATCTCAAGTGGAAGCAAAGAACCCCGCTCTGCTCTCGAATCGCGACGGGTATCTCTTGGAGCTCACTGGGTGGACTCAAGGGAGTCAAGCCTCCTGAGGCGTTTTGAGAGAGGTCGCGAGATTGGTCTCTAGGCCATGCAGGAGACGAAGGCCCTCATCTCTCGATGACGGGGGAATCTCGGGGTTGTTCTCGAGCGGCGGCCCCAGTGTGCGGTTTCTCACGAGGTACGACGGCGAGGTCAGTGAGCCACTCGTGGG
>NW_011385721.1:6018-7199 GCF_000754665.1 Bison bison bison
TGCGACCGGAAGGTCGGGAACCCCTTCCAGACAAAGCAGGGGAGTCGACCCTCCTGTCCAGATCAGGAGGGGAGAAAGGGCTCAGAGGAGGGGGTGCCGGAAAACCTCAGTGTTCCTCTCGAGGGAGACCGGGATTTCGGGGAACTTCGTGGGTCGCATCAAGGTTGCCAAGTGCCCTTTCGACCTCCAATTCCTAACGTGGGTCTTCTCCTGAGACGCTGTCCCGGGAAAGGGCTTCATCTTGCGATGACGGGGATGCCACGTGGTTTTTCTCGAGTTACGGCGGGATTCTCGAGTTAGGACGGGGAATTCAGGCTGCCTATTGTGTTGGTCCAGGCAAGTCCAATCTTCCATTCGAGTTGCGAAGGAAAGCTGGGGATTGCTCTCCAGGGACTTCAGGGAAAATAGACCTCATCTAGGCTTGTGTACAGAAGCCAATGTTGCTCTCCAAGGGGCGATAGGGATCTCGGGGTTGCATTCCAGTCGCACCCGGGGAGACAGGCATTCATCTCGAGTGGAAGCAAAGAACCCCGCTCTGCTCTCGAATCGCGACGGGTATCTCTTGGAGCTCACTGGGTGGACTCAAGGGAGTCAAGCCTCCTGAGGCGTTTGGAGAGAGGTCGCGAGATTGGTCTCTAGGCCATGCAGGAGACGAAGGCCCTCATCTCTCGATGACGGGGGAATCTCGGGGTTGTTCTCGATCGGTAGCCCCAGTGTGCGGATTCTCACGAGGTACGACGGCGAGGTCAGTGAGCCTCTCGTGGGGCGCCAGGGAAGTCGGGTCTCCATGCGAGTGGCGAGGGGGAGCGCGTCACTGCTCCCGAGCCATGCTAGGGGAATCTGGCCTCGAGACGTGTTGAAGAAGGTCTCTCGAGGCTTTCCCGGGTTGAGGCAGGAAACCCTGGGTTCCCTCGACTTGTGCAGGTGACCTCAGGGGGCTTCTCATGGTGGCTCTGAGAAGTCAGGGAAACTGGAGGTGGGAGGGGCCTCTCGGGACTCCACTGGGTTTGGTGCACTGGAAGAGGCCCTCATCTCCAGTTGAGGCAGGAACCGCAGGGTACCTCTGATTTCAGACTCCGATCGCAGGGGCCCTGCAGACTGCGGACAGGAGAGTCAGGCCTCGTATTGGGGTGAGGCATGGAACTCCGCTTGCCTCTCGAGATGTCCCCGGGGAGAGAGGC
>NW_011385722.1:0-726 GCF_000754665.1 Bison bison bison
AAAGCATCATTCTTCAATGCTCAGCTTTCTTTATAGTCCAACTCTCACATCCATACATGACTACTGGAAAAACTATAGCTTTGACTAGACAGACCTTTGTTGGCAGAGTAATGTCTCTGCTTTTTAATATGCTGTCTAGGTTGGTCATAGTATCATTGCCTAAATGAGTAATTTCTTTCAAAGTCTTGAAGGTTGAATTTAAGGAATCTGATTTGACCTTGACACTTGGAACATTCATCTTTCCATCTTATGATATAGATTACCTTGTTTTTCTCAATAAATAAAGCTATTCAATGTTTCAGTAAGTAGTAATTCATAATGCAGTAATGTAAATGCTATTTCAGTTTAAAGAATCAGCATATAAATAAAACTTGGAAGACAATAATAACTATAAAAGAGAATGTAATATTCACATTGATCTTGTAAAAAACAAAGGAAGTTTGAATGTTAAAGGCAGCAGACACATGTGGAAGGTTATGTCAGACACAAATTTTTCTCACCTTCTCAAGATACGCTATCTAAAATTGATGTAACAAAATATGGAGACTAAGCATATTCTTTAAAATTATAGATAACCACCAGAAGAACCAAAATACTGTAACTGGAAAAACTTAGCAATGGATAGATAAAGAAATATGAACTAAATTTATCACCTCTCAGTAGATACTGTCTAAAGTTGATGAACAAGAGGTGGAAGAACTAACGTAAGTTTCAGAGGTATGGTAA
>NW_011385723.1:0-644 GCF_000754665.1 Bison bison bison
TGATATTACTTCTGTAAAAGACTGATGTCTAACAGAATATCATTAGCCCTAAGCATTTGTGCATGTGAGCATATACACTTGTTCTTAATGCACATCAATTTGTTAATGTGTTATCTTGGGAGACAGAAATGAAAATGTTATGGGATAGGATCATTAATTTTTAAATACAATTTTACATTGTTTTATTGGTTCAGAAAAGGGTATGTTACTTTCTTAATATAAAAAAGAGAAAAGAAGAAAATATGTAAATACTTTATGTCCACTGGGGACATTTTAGAATGCTTAGTTTCCAAAGTGTGTTCCAGGGAATTGTATTTGATGGTAAATTTAAAGAATTCTTCCAAATAAGTTTGTGAATCTGGGGTAAAAAAAAAAACAAAAAACAACAAACAGCATTTTTTCCACTAAATTATTTATCATATGACTTAATAATTTTACTTGTGATGTGAATTTCTGAGATGATGCCTTCACTTATAGAATTTCTTGAATATTTTGACAAGCTGGAATATCTCAGGGAACCACTGCTTCATAAAGTCAATTTTCTGAAATAACTTGCTATTCCAACTCCCAAGACATTACCATTCTCAAGACCAATTCTTTTTAATCTTTTTGCTACCATTTGTACATAGTGTAGATCATATGGT
>NW_011385724.1:0-789 GCF_000754665.1 Bison bison bison
AACTTTCCTTCCAAGGAGTAAGCATCTTTTCATTTCATGGCCGCAATCACCATCTGCAGTGGTTTTGGAGCCCCCAAAAATAAAGTCGGACACTGTTTCCACTGTTTCCCCATCTATTTCCCATGAAGTGATGGGACCAGATGCCATGATCTTCATTTTCTGAATGTTGAGCTTTAAGTTAACTCTTTCATTCTCCTCTTTCACTTTCCTCAAGAGGATTTTTAATTCCTCTTCACCTTCTGCCATAAGGGTGGTGTCATCTGCATATCTGAGGTGATTGATATTTCTCCCGGCAATCTTGATTCCAGCTCGTGCTTCTTCCAGTCCAGGGTTTCTCATGATGTACTCTGTATAGAAGTTAAATAAGCAGGGTGACAACATACAGCCTTGACGTACTCCTTTTCCTATTTGCAACCAGTCTGTTGGCCCATGTCCAGTTCTAACTCTTGCTTCCTGACCTGCATATAGGTTTCTCAAGAGGCACGTCAGGTGGTCTGGTATTCCCATCTCTTTCAGAATTTTCCACAGTTTATTGTGATCCACACAGTCAAAGGCTTTGGCATAGTCAATAAACAGAAATAGCTGTTTTTCTGGAACTCTCTTGCTTTTTCCATGATCCAGCATATGTTGGCAATTTGACCTCTGGTTCCTCTGCCTTTTCTAAAACCAGCTTGAACATCTGTAAGTTCACGGTTCATGTATTGCTGAAGTCTGGCTTGGAAAATTTTGAGCATTACTTTACTAGCATGTGAGATGAGTGCAGTTGTGCGGTAGTTTGAGCATTCTTTG
>NW_011385725.1:0-922 GCF_000754665.1 Bison bison bison
TCAGGGGGCTTCTCATGGTGGCTCTGAGAAGTCAGGGAAACTGGAGGTGGGAGGGGCCTCTCGGGACACCACGGGATTTGGTGCATTGGAAGAGGGCCTCATCTCCAGTTGAGGCAGGAACCTCAGGGTTCCTCTGATTTCAGACTCCGATCGCAGGGTCCCTGCAGACTGGGGACAGGAGAGTCAGGCCTCGTCATGGGTTGAGGCATGGAACCCCGCTTGCCTCTCGAGGTGTCCCCGGGGAGAGAGGCCACTTGTCGAGCTGGATTGTGAACCTGGGGGTGTTTTCCGGACGATGCACGGGCGAGTCACTGCCCCTTCGTGTTGACTTCATTCACAGGGTGGAGTTCGGAGAGGTGTCCGGGCATCGGGTTCTTATCAAGAGGGGACCGGGAAATCGGGGTGCTTCGCAATGTGGAAGCACCCACGAGGCCACGTCTGGAATGTCGTCGTGAGACCGGCCTCATGCTGAGGTGCGACCGGAAGGTCGGGAACCTCTTCCAGACAAAGCAGGGGAGTCGACCCTCCTGATTCTCCTGTCGAGATCAGGAGGGTCGAAGGGGCTCAGAGGAAGTGGTGCCGGAAAACTTCGGTGTTCCTCTCCAGGGAGACCGGGATGCCGGGGAACTTGGTGCGGCGCATCAAGGGTGCCAAGTACCATTTCGACCTCCAATTCTTAACGTGGGTGTTCTCCTGAGACGCTGTAGCGGGAAAGGGCTTCATCTTGCGATGACGGGGGAACCACGTGGTTTTTCTCGAGTTGCGGCGGGATTCTCGAGTTACGACGGGGAATTCATGATGCCTCTTGTGTTGGCCCAGGGAAGTCCAATCTTCCATTCGAGTTGCGAAGGAGAGCTGGGGATTGCTCTCGAGTGACTGCAGGGCCAATAGACCTCATCTAGGCTTGTGTCCAGAAGCCAAT
>NW_011385726.1:0-741 GCF_000754665.1 Bison bison bison
CCGGGTGCGCTCCCGGCGCGGGTCCAGCCCCAGTGGCGGCCTCCGAGAGCACAACTGGGATGCCCGCCCCCGCTCCGCCATGACCGGACCCCCGACCCCCGACCCCCGCCGCCCGGGTTCACCCCGCCCCTGGTGCGATCCCAGCGCGTTTCCAGCAGCAGTGGCCACCCCCGAGAGCACAACTGGGACCGCCCCCCATCCCCGCCACGACCCGACTCCCGACCGCGCCGCCCGGCTTCGCCCCGCCCCGGGCGCGCTCCCGGTGCGCTGCCCACCTTCACCACGGTGAGCCCCGCCCCCACGCCCGGTTCCAGGAGAGCCTCTGGGACCTCGCTCCCGCCGCCCGGTGAAACGGGAGGACAATACATCCAGCCCACAGAGGCAATCCAAGCTGTCTAGAATTCAGGGATCTAACGAGGACTACGGAAAGGAAAGATGACCTGACCTAGGAGGGCCATGATATTCTATAGAACTGGACAAAGTTGGTTTGCAAGGAAACTTGATTCCTTGGAACCCGGAAAGCTGGTTCTTTTCATATGCAATTCCAAACCATGAGCTCCTTCCCAAAGCCTGCCTGGCCGCCAGCCCCACCCCCCACTCCCCCAGAAAAAACCGGCTCAAAGAAATCTTTTCCATCTCAGGCGGAAAACTGGAAGATGTCTTGTCTTGTCTGTCTGCATTGATGTCTGTGTCAGTGTGAGCCTTGTGATTTTTTGATAATAGTGCTCAAGTTCTGAGTTT
>NW_011385727.1:0-697 GCF_000754665.1 Bison bison bison
TGTTCCTCTCCAGGGGCGACAGGGATCTCAGGGTTGCATTCCAGACACACCCGGGGAGACAGGCATTCATGTCGAGTGGAAGCAAAGAACCCCGCTCTGCTCTCGAGTCGCGACGGGTATCTCTTGGAGCTCACTGGGTGGACTAAAGGGAGTCAAGCCTCCTGAGGCGTTGGAGAGAGGTCGAGAGATTGGTCTCTAGGCCATACAGGAGACGAAGGCCCTCAAGTCGCGATGACGGGGGAGGCTCGGGGTTGTTCTCGAGCGGCGGCCCCAGTGTGCGGTTTCTCGCGAGGTACGACGGCGAGGTCGGTGAGCCTCTCGTGGGGCGCCAGGGAAGTCGGGTCTCCATGCGAGTGGCGAGGGCGAGCGCGTCATTGCTCTCGAGCCATGGTAGGGTGCCGGGGACCAGCCACGGATGATCCAGGGTATTACAAGGAGAGACGGCTTAGGCGAAGATCAGGAAACAACTGCTTAATTAAATGTTAATTAAGGATGTAAAGTGTAATAGAATGAGGATAGCTCAGTGAGGAAATTCAGTGGAGAAAAGAGGATGAATAATTCAGCCAGAAGGTAAGAGAAAGAACGACATGGTGAGACCAAGTTTCGGTGAACAAGGCCCGCACTTTATTTTTCAAAGTAGTTTTTATACCTTAAGTTATGCATAGAGGATAATGGGGGAAGGGGTAGAGTCTTGCAG
>NW_011385728.1:0-564 GCF_000754665.1 Bison bison bison
CGTCTGGAATGTCGTCGTGAGACCGGCCTCATCCTGAGGTGCGACCGGAAGGTCGGGAACCCCTTCCAGACAAAGCAGAGGAGTCGACCCTCCTGTCCACATCAGGAGGGTAGAAGGGGCTCAGAGGAAGTGGTGCCGGAAAACTTCGGTGTTCCTCTCGAGGGAGACCGGGATGTCGGGGCACTTGGTGGGTCGCATCAAGGGTGACAAGTACCGTTTCGAACTCCAATTCCTAAAGTGGGACTTCTCCTGACATGCTGTAGCGACACAGGGCTACATCTTGCGATGACGGGGGAACCACGTGGTCTTTCTCGAGGTGTAGCAGGATTCTCGAATTAGGACGGGGAATTCAGCATGCCTCTTGTGTTGGCCCAGGGAAGTCCAATCTTCCATTCGAATTGCGAAGGAAAGCTGGGGATTGCTCTCGAGTGACTGCAGGGGCAATAAAACTCATCTAGGCTTGTGTCCAGAAGCCAATGTTCCTCTCCAGGGGTGACCGGAAGCTCAGGGTTGCATTCCAGACACACCCGGGGAGACAGGCATTCTTGTCGAGTGGAAGCAAAG
>NW_011385728.1:3859-4349 GCF_000754665.1 Bison bison bison
TCTCATGGTGGCTCTGAGAAGTCAGGGAAACTGGAGGTGGGAGGGGCCTGTCGGCACTCCACTGGGTTTGGTGCATTGGAAGAGGGCCTCATCTCCAGTTGAGGCAGGAACCTCAGGGTTCCTCTGACTTCAGACTCCGATCGCAAGGTCCCTGCAGACTTGGGACAGGAGAGTCAGGCCTCGTCTTGGGTTGAGGCATGGAACTCCGCTTGCCTCTCGAGGTGTTCCCGGGGAGACAGGAAAATTGTCGAGCGGTATTTGGAACCTGGGGGTTTTTTGCCGACGATGCACGGGCGAGTCACTACCCATTCGTGTTGACTTCATTCACAGGGTGGAGTTCGAAGAGGTGTCCGGGCATCGGGTTCTTATCAAGAGGGGACCGGGAAATCAGGGTCCTTCGGAATGTGGAACCACCCCGAGGCCACGTCTGGAATGTCGTCGTGAGACCGGCCTCATCCTGAGGTGCGACCGGAAGGTCGGGAACCCCTTC
>NW_011385729.1:0-523 GCF_000754665.1 Bison bison bison
ATCACCTGGGATGTAAGTGTCTGGGCCGCGTCTGCCCCCTTAGGGAGATGGTCTTCCCATAGCCATGGCTTCCTGGGTGATGCTGATGGTGCTGATGGTGGTAGAACTATCAATACTGGCTCATATTTTTTAATGTTCACTTTGTGTTATTCTCTGTTCCTAGCATTTTGTCTTTTTTTTTTTTTTCACTTTATCCTCACAACATTTTTTAGGTTAAAAACACTAAGGCATAGAGATACAAAATACTTTGCCCAAGGTCATCTGGCTGGGGATGAGTCAAGTCTTGACTGTTGGCTCTGGAGCTGTTCCCCCTCTGAGGATGCACACGCCACGGCTCCAGGCAGTGCTGCCTTCTGGCCATTCTCTCAGCCCTTGCTTTATGTCATAATTGGGAAAAATGTTAACAAAGCAGAAGGCGCTAAAGTTATCTTTATTTTTTGAAGATGTTGATGGAGAAATAAGAAGTCAAGAGATCATGGAGTATCAGTAGAAATTTTTGACATGATGCAAATACAGCTTTGAG
>NW_011385730.1:0-647 GCF_000754665.1 Bison bison bison
ATACATTTATAATTTTCTCCTATGTTTTGTCTTATTCAATTTTCAAAGCCAGCCAGGGATTACTAAGAAGGTGGAGTAAAAAAAGAAATTCACCTAAATTTCTAAGAAATTACAGTGAAATATGTCACGAAGCTTTTCTTCTGTCTTTTAAGACTTTTATAGATTTAGGTCTTGCATTTAGATCTTGATCTGTTTTCAGTTCCTTTTTGTGTATTGTGGAAGGTAAGGGTACAACTTGTTCTTTTGCATGTGGATATCTAGTTTGCCCACAACCCTTTGTTGAAAATGCTGTCTTTTTTCTCACTGAATGGGCTTGGCTTCCTTATCAGGAATCATTTGCCTATGATTGTGAGGGTTTATTTCTGGGCTGTCTATTCTATTCCATTGTTCTGCCTGCATTTATGAAAATACTACACTTTTGATTACAGTGTGAAAGCGTGATAATCACTCAGTTGTGTCCGACTTTTTTGCTGCCCATAGACTGTAGCCCTCCAGGCTCCTCTGTCCATGGGATTTCCCAGGCAAGATACTGGAGTGGGCAGCCATTCTGTTCTCTAGGGGATCTTGTCGACCAAGGGATTGAACCGTGGTCTCTTGCATTGCAGGCACATTCTTCACTGTCTGAGCCACCATGGAAGCTTTGCAAG
>NW_011385731.1:0-1560 GCF_000754665.1 Bison bison bison
CAGATTCCCCTAGTGCCGTGAGCCGGCATATTGCATATTGAGTGCATATTGCATATTGCATATTGAGTGCAGCACTTTCCACAGCATCATCTTTCAGGATCTGGAATAGCTCATCTGGAATTCTGTCACTGCTGGGAGCCAGTGAGGAACTCCGCCCATGACAAAGGTCATGAGGAAGGACGCTCGGCATACGCAAAGGCGGGATCGAGCTTCAGGAGTCCCCCTGGAAATTCTCGAGCATATACCCCCAAAACCAGAGTCTGCCTACTTTCTGCTTGCGCTTTCACCTAAACCTCTGACTTTACAGGGGGCTCTCCCCCACTACCTCTCTCTGAAAAAAGAGTTAGCTTACAGTTCCAGTTAATAATTCCTGGGTGTGACAGTGTTTAACCTACAAACTCCTTTGGAAAGCCTCTAGCCTGCCTGAATAGGTTTTTCCGGCCACATGTGACTGTTCAGAGCCTGCCAACTGTGAGAGGCAGGAGATGTTCTAAACTGTCTAAACACAGATTCTTTTGAGTAGTTAAAAGATTGATTAGAAATTGTATTGGTGAATGGTTTTTCACTTGTTTGGGCCATTGTTTGCTGCTAAGGTTCCATATCCCTTACCTGCTGTGTCCCTGGCAGTGTATTGATTAATATAATTGGTGTAAGTAGTAGCTTTAATGTTTGTAACCTGGGACTTTTGAGTTAATTCTTTTTCTTGTTATAGCCCACCACACCTTTGCTCTGTAGGAATGCAACTTTATCTAATGCTTTTTTGGAGGGTGGCTCCTGACCAACCACCTTTAGAGAAAAATAAGTTTTCTGAAGAAAAGGTCTTAAAATGTTAACAGGCCTCCGGGCCAGAAGATGATGCAAATCACCTAAGCTTTTGCATATGGTAAGTTTGCAGGAAGAAAGCCTGGTTGCTGCAAGACTCTACCCCTTCCCCCATTATCCTCTATGCATAACTTAAGGTATAAAAACTACTTTGAAAAATAAAGTACGGGCTTTGTTCACCGAAACTTGGTCTCACCACGTCGTTCTTTCTCTTACCTTCTGGCTGAATTATTCATCCTCTTTTCTCCACTGATTTTCCTCACTGAGCTATCCTCATTCTATTACACTTTACATCCTTAATTAACATTTAATTAAGCAGTTGTTTCCTGATCTTCGCCTACGCCGTCTCTCCTTCGAATACCCTGGATCAGCCGGGGCTGGTCCCCGGCACCCTACCATGGCTCGCGAGCAATGACGCGCTCGCCCTCGCCACTCGCATGGAGACCCGACTTCCCTGGCGCCCAACGAGAGGCTCACTGAACTCGCCGTCGTACCTCGCGAGAAACCGCACACTGGGGCCGCCGCTCGAGAACAACCCCGAGCCTCCCCCGTCATCGCGACTTGAGGGCCTTCGTCTCCTGTATGGCCTAGAGACCAATCTCTCGACCTCTCTCCAAACGCCTCAGGAGGCTTGACTCCCTTTAGTCCACCCAGTGAGCTCCAAGAGATACCCGTCGCGACTCGAGAGCAGAGCGGGGTTCTTTGCTTCCACTCGAGATGGATGCCTGTCTCCCCGGG
>NW_011385732.1:0-609 GCF_000754665.1 Bison bison bison
TAACACAGTGAAAGCTCTTTCTGTGCTTGTATAGGGATGGATGGGATTTGAGTGCCTTGCTGCATCTTGTTGCCATATCATCTACAACACGTGGTCGCAAAGGCTGTTGCAGGAGGGACCTTAGGATGAGTGGGCCAGGTACACAGGCTCCTGACTTGGTCTGGAAGTGACTTTTATTAGCCCAACTAACTGCAGAGGAAGCTGGGAAATGTAGTTTGCCCATATATGAAGGAAGAGGATATGGTACAGTAAACACACAGAGTGTCTTTGCCAACGGTTCCTTTCTGCTCTTCCCAGTTCCTGGTCAGCACGGTGGGAGCTAGGGGCAGCCTAGGGAGTGAAAGCAGGTGCAGAAAACCAGAGCAGGCTAAGAATGAGCCTTCAAGGTCAAATTACGCCGAAGCCAGAGGAGAGGAATTGGTTTAAAGTAATAAGGTTATTTAACGTCAGTTGGACATTTGATTACTGAAATGAAATGGTGGTTCTTGTGGCTGAAAATGACCCAAAGAAATGCATTATTTGAATTTGACCATAACATTTATGGAAACTGCATAAGGTTAGCGTATAGAAACACATTAGATTTCTGTATAGTGATTTTGTAACCCAAAG
>NW_011385733.1:0-821 GCF_000754665.1 Bison bison bison
TGCTTCTGTTGTCACATCTCTTTCTTGGACACTGTCTTCTGCCGCTTTCTCACACTGTTAAAGACTCTTTGGTTACATTGGGCCCATCTGGATAGTCCAGGGTAGTCTCCCCAACTCGAGATGCTAACCTCTACGGTTCAGTTTATATTTTGTTTGTTTGTGTTTAGTCACTCACTTGCGTCCAACTCTCTTGCGACCCCATGGACGGTAGCCCACTAGGTTACATGGGTCCTAGGTTACTAGGGTACTAGGTCCATGGAATTCTCCAGGCAAGAATATTGGAGTGGGTAGCCATTTCCTGCTTCAAGGGATCTTCCCCATCCAGGGATTGAACCCAGGTCTCCTGCGTTGCAGGTGAGTTCTTTACTGTCTGAGTCACCAGAAGTCGATTCAGTTCATGAGGAAACTTTGCTATTATTGTTATTATAAGAAGTATAGCCTTCTGGTAGGGTGGCCTTTGGATATACTTAGCACTGGCTAGACTTTTACAAAAGTACCAGATCTTGTTTCAGGGTCTTTAAAAGAATTTGGAAATCTTGCAGTTTTACATTTCTTGAATACTTGGTCTGTGTCAGACATTATTCTAAATGCTTTACAGTCATTATATCATTTGTTCTTCACAGTAACTCTGCACAGTAGGTAATCATATTCCTGAGAGTTGGGAGTCTTAATTGTGACTCCCCCCCAACCCCCACCCAGAAATAAAAGAAAAACTGGGGGACTCTGTTGGCTTATGTAGCCTAAATGCTGGAAAGCTATTCCGGAGCTAACATCATACATAAAAGTGGGAGCCTGGGGGCCTGCATGATATCAGTCCACTC
>NW_011385734.1:0-568 GCF_000754665.1 Bison bison bison
GTGGGTCTTAGCAGCCCAGGCATAATTAGTAAGCGTGGTGGGTTCCACGCTCCAGATGGAGACTCAGCTGGAAGTTAAAGGGAAGAATGACAAGGAACTTTATGAACTGGAGCTGTAAGTTAACTCTTTGACAGAGAGCGCGAGATGGTGGTGGGGGACAGCCTCCAGTGAAATCAGAGGTGAGAGCACAAAGCAATACAGTAGGCAGACTCTGGTTTTTTTGGGGGGGAGATGCTCGAGAATATCTGGGTGGACTCTGAGGCTCGATTCCGCATTTTCGTATGCCGAGCCTCCTTCCTCATGACCTTTGTCCATATTGGAAGGCCTCACTGGCTCCCGGCATATGATCAGTGCATGCTCAGTCACGATATCAGTGCTTGATCAGCCACGTGATCACTGACTGCACAGTCACGTGATCAGCGCCTCTCAGTCACGTGGTCACCGAATGATAAACATGGGATCAGTGAACGACCAGCCACGGGTTCACTGTATGCACAGTCAGGTGGTCAGTTCCTGATCAGCCACGTGATCAATGCGTGCAGAGTCCCATGATCAGCGCCTGTCAGTC
>NW_011385735.1:0-703 GCF_000754665.1 Bison bison bison
TTCCTTGGTGGCTCAGGCAGTAAAGAATCTGCCTGTAATGCAGGAGACCCAGTTTCCATCCCTGGGTTGTGAAGATCCCCTGGAGAAGCCAATGGCTACCCACTCCAGTATTTTTGCCTGGAAAATTCCATGGACAGAGGAACCTGGCAGACTACAGTACATGTTTGTCCGACAAAGAGTCCAACATGGACACGACTGAGCAACTAACACTTTCACTTTTTATGTATTTTTATGCATATATGATTTCATGCATTGCATGTTCATATGCACATAATTGTAAAATGGTTTGAAAGAGTACACAACAAAATTTTTCTGTGATTACATTTAAAGAAAGGGTATTTTGAGGTGACTAGGTGAGTGGAATTTCTTATTTTGTATACTTTACATTCTGTCACAAATCTGTATAATCTTACAGTGTTCATTTTGTATTGCTTGTTTTCAATCATTTTGATATGTTAAATGTCAAATTAGTTATAAATGATTGCAATTGTTAAAATTGTTGAATATAGTCTAAGTGTTGTTTTATCGATTTGGCCCAAATATGTGAGCAAGAAATATCAATAAATGGAATTTTCAGGTACAATGAAAAGTAAGGAAAATCAAAAGTTGGCTTGTTTATCTACTTTAAATTATTTGGATTTAAAGACAAGAGTGAAGCTTTGTTTACATTTGCAGTAATTGTGGATTAAACTACAGGATTGAT
>NW_011385736.1:0-810 GCF_000754665.1 Bison bison bison
TTCAGGATGCCTCTTGTGTTGGCCCAGGGAAGTCCAATCTTCCATTCGAGTTGCGAAGGAAAGCTGGGGATTGCTCTCGAGTGACTGCAGGGCCAATAGACCTCATCTAGGCTTGTGTCCAGAAGCCAGTGTTCCTCTCCAGGGGCGAAAGGGATCTCGGGGTTGCACTGCAGACGCACCCGGGGAGACAGGCATCCATCTCGAGTGGAAGCAAAGAACCCCGCTCTGCTCTCGAGTCGCGACGGGTATCTCTTGGAGCTCACTGGGTGGACTAAAGGGAGTCAAGCCTCCGGAGGCGTTTGGAGAGAGGTCGAGAGATTGGTCTCTAGGCCATACAGGAGACGAAGGCCCTTGCCGGGGACCAGCCCCGGCTGATCCAGGGTATTCAAAGGAGAGACGGCATAGGCGAGGGATCAGGATACAATAGCTTCAATTAGATATTAATTAAAGATATAAAGAGTAATAGAATAAGGATAGACTCAGTAGGAAAATTCAGTGGAGAAAAGAGGCTGAGTAGCTTGGTTTACGCGGGAGACCAATAAAACTTCAAGACAAGAAGTTTGCACCACTTACGTAGGCCGCAGGCGTCCTTCCGTTCTCCCGAAGGTAGAGGAGACACTGAGGCTCCCCGGTCGGAATCTTAGAAGCCCAGGCATAATTAGTAAGCATGGTGGGTTCCGCGCTCCAGATGGAGACTCAGCCAGAGTGGGAGAGAGAGCGACATGGGGAGACCAGTATTTCGAGAAACTGATCCCAATTCTTTATTTTCCAGAGTCTGTTTTTTATACACTGAGATGTTATACAAAAGTC
>NW_011385737.1:0-503 GCF_000754665.1 Bison bison bison
ATATATATTGTATCCACAATCTATATGTATATATAGATTGTATCCCATTGTGTCTCAGTCACTAAAGAATCAACACGCACTTCAGGAGACATGAGTTCCATCCATGGCTTGGGAAGATCCCCTGGAAGAGAGCATGACACTCTTCCCACTCCAGTATTCTTCCCTGGAGATTCCTCATGGACAGAGAAGGGGTCTCAAAGATCACACTAATCAGTGAATAAACACACATTTGAAGAAAAATGTAATAACCATCAACACACTGTGTAAAGTACATTTAAGAAAGTGCTCTCCTCTATCTCTCTTCTCATTCAAAATTACATTAGGTGAGAAAAGTATTTTGGTGTTGACTAATTTTCTGATGGTCTCCTTCACATCATTATTTCTAAAGGTTCTGGATAGGGGATTTAGCATGGGGATCACTACTGTGAAAATCACAGTGGCTACTTTGATGAAGAGCCATGAGCTTCTGGAGTTGGGTACCCAGTAGAGAAGAAGGATGACCC
>NW_011385738.1:0-568 GCF_000754665.1 Bison bison bison
CATAACCTCTTCTGTGTGTACACACAAAGACAGAGTGTTCTGGTGTCTCTTCCTCTCTTTGTAAGGACACTTCCTATTGGATTAAGGCCCCACCCTTTGGCCTCTTTTAACTACTAACCTCCTTATAGACCCTATCTCCAAATACAGTCAAATTAGTGGTTAGGGCTTCAGTATATACATTTTGAGGGGGAACAGTTTGGTCTATACATTCCATCTTTTGTCCACCCCCACCCAGATTCATGTCCTTGTCATGTGCTATTAAAATACACTCACCTCATCTGGACATCCCTAGAAGTCTTAAGCCATTCCAACATCGATTCCAAGTCCAAAGTGTCGTTAAAATGTCACCTGATCAGGTATGGGTGAGAAGTGATGCACAAAATTAACCCTCACAGAACCCATAAAGAAAAATATAACACATTGTTGAAAAACAAATAACAGAAAAAGTTGAACAAGTAAAGGTATTACTCAGTGCTATAAAGGAGTCCAGTCCCTTAAATGAACGGGAACATGTACCTCCAATTCAGATTGCTGTGGAATTCTTTCTTTCAGAACTTAAGATAATTTT
>NW_011385739.1:0-766 GCF_000754665.1 Bison bison bison
TCCTGTGTGGACTGCTGGAAAGACGGGACCAGAAGACAGAAGAGCCAGACACAAAGAACTTGTGCCGGGCACGGGGTTTCTTTCCCGGGCCCATGGAATGTTCCCTCTGAGGCAGCCCCTTGGTCACTGCCATGCAGGGAGGGCTTGAGGCTTCAGGTAGGGTGTCCCCGTTTGGGGCGGGGCCCAGCTTCCCAAAGGTCCAGCACTCGGGTTTGTCCCCAGGGTTGTCCGTAGACATCCCGTCTGTATTCTCTCCTCTTCCCACACAAAACAGCTCCCACCCACCCACCCACCCACCCACCCTTTCCCCCGAGCCTCCGTGGCCCCCACATCCCCAGGCAAGGAGACCTGAACGTGGCTAGGGGGAGAAGGTGGCCCCTTCCTTCCTCTCCCTCTAAGCCCCCAGGGCCTGGGGAGCCTGGCAGCATGTCGAGGAGGGCCTGGTACTCGTCCTCACTGAGGGGTGTTTCCAGGGTGGCCTCAACTCCTTCTTCCCCCGCAGGGGACCCCGGGGAAGACCAGGGCGTGTCCTGGATGGCCGTGGCAGCCAAGATTTCCTCTAGGAGGCTGGGTGGCCCGGGGAGGGCTGGGTGGGGCCCTGCGACGACAGGAGAGGACCCCGGAGAAGGGCCCGGCGAGCCCGGGAGGCCCGCGGCAGCCAGGAGCTCGCCCGGGAGGGCGAGGTGTGCTCGTTCATCGGCAGAGGGCCCCAGGGAAGGCCCCGGCGTGTCCGGGGTGCCCGTGGCCGCCAAGAGCTCGTCTAGGA
>NW_011385740.1:0-622 GCF_000754665.1 Bison bison bison
CCAGGCTCCTCTGTCCATGGAATTCCCAAGCAAGAATACTGCAGTAGATTGCCATTTCCTTCCCCAGGTGATCTTCCTTACCCAGGGATCGAACCCAGCTCTCCTGTATTGCAAGTAGATGCTTCACTGTGGAGTCACCAGGGAAGCCCATGATTCTGCAAAACCAATGTTAAAAGCAAAAACTGAAAGGTGAACACATCACATTTCCAAGAAAACCAACTACATTCCCATTAAAAACAACAACAACAACAACAACAACAAAAAAACCTTCCATTGGCATTTATGGGACACAGACAGATACAGTCTACAATACAGTGAAATTCACAAGGTCTGATGAAATAAAAACTCTTTTACATGTATAAAAGCTTAAGGAATGTGTAACCAGCAGACTTGCACTTCATGAAATCTTAAATAAATTGGTTCAGATGTAAAGTTAATATTAATTCTGTGGGTAAGTACATAATACTGTTTCTTCATTAAAAACCTTTTAACAAATATTAACTATTTGAATAACAGTGGTAACAATAAAATGTGAGGTTTCTAACCAAAGTAGGACTAAATGTGTGAAAGTAATGGCGAAAATGACCAGGAAAAAAGAGACAGGGAGGTACATTATGGGAAG
>NW_011385741.1:0-936 GCF_000754665.1 Bison bison bison
GCAAGCGGAGTTCCATGCCTCAACCCACGACGAGGCCTGACTCTCCTGTCCCCAGTCTGCAGGGACCCTGCGATCCGAGTCTGAAATCAGAGGAACCCTGAGGTTCCTGCCTCAGCTGGAGATGAGGCCCTCTTCCAATGCACCAAACCCAGGGGAGTCCCGAGAGTCCCCTCCCACCTCCAGTTTCCCTGACTTCTCAGAGCCACCATGAGAAGCCCCCTGAGGTCACCTGTACTAGTCGAGGGAAGCCAGGGTTTCCTGCCTCAACCCGAGAAAGACCTCGAGAGACCTTCTTCAACACGTCTCGAGGCCAGATTCCCCTCCCATGACTCGAGAGCAATGACGCGCTCCCCCTCGCCACTCGCATGGAGACCCGACTTCCCTGGCGCCCCACGAGAGGCTCACTGACCTCGCCGTCGTACCTCGTGAAAAACCGCACCCTGGGGCCGCCGCTCGAGAACCACCCCGAGACTCCCCCGTCATCGCGGAGATGAGGGACTTCGTCTCCTGCATAGCCTAGAGGCAATCTTGCGACCTCTCTCCAAACGCCTCAGGAGGCTTGACTCCCTTTAGTCCACCCAGTGAGCTCCAAGAGATACCAGTCGCGACTCGAGAGCAGAGCGGGGTTCTTTGCTTCCACTCGAGATGAATGCCTGTCTCCCCGGGTGCGTCTGGAATGCAACCCCGAGACCCCGGTCGCCCCTGGAGAGGAACATTGGCTTCTGGACACAAGCCTAGATGAGGTCTATTGGCCCTGCACTCCCTCGAGAGCAATCCCCAGCTTTCCTTCGCAACTCGAATGGAAGATTGGACTTCCCTGGGCCACCAAAAGAGGCATCCTGAATTCCCCGTCGTAACTCGAGAATCCCGCCGCAACTCGAGAAAAACCACGTGGTTCCCCCGTCATCGCAAGATGAAGCCCTTTCCCGCTACAGC
>NW_011385741.1:4730-6346 GCF_000754665.1 Bison bison bison
AAACACCTCGAGAGACCTTCTTCAACACGTCTCGAGGCCAGGTTCCCCTACCATGACTCGAGAGCAATGACGCGCTCCCCCTCGCCACTCGCATGGAGACCCGACTTCCCTGGCGCCCCACGAGAGGCTCACTGACCTCGCCGTCGTACCTCGTGAGAAAACGCACCCTGGGGCCGCCGTTCGAGAACCACCCCGAGACTCCCATGTCATCGCGGAGATGAGGGCCTTCGTCTCCTGCATGGCCTAGAGGCCAACCTCGCGACCTCTCTCCAAACGCCTCAGGAGGCTTGACTCCCTTTAGTCCACACAGTGAGCTCCAAGAGATACCCGTCGCGACTCGGTAGCAGAGCGGTGTTCTTTGCTTCCACTCGAGATGAATGCCTGTCTCCCCGGGTGCGTCTGAAATGCAACCCCGAGATCCCGGTCGCCCCTGGAGAGGAACATTGGCTTCTGGACACAAGCCTAGACGAGGTCTATTGGCCCTGTAGTCACTCGAGAGCAATCCCCTGCTTTCCTTCGCAAATCGAAAGGAAGATTGGACTTCCCTGGGCCAACACAAGAGGCATCCTGAATTCCCCGTCGTAACTCGAGAATCCCGCCGCAACTCGAGAAAAACCACGTGGTTCCCCCGTCATCGCAAGATGAAGCCCTTTCCCGCTACAGCGTCTCAGGAGAAGTCCCACGTTAGGAATTGGAGGTCGAAACGTTACTTGGCACCCTTGATGCGCCCCCACAAAGTTCCCCGGCATCTCGGTCTCCCAGGAGAGGAACACCGAGGTTTTCCGGCACCACTTCCTCTGAGCCCCTTCTACCCTCCTGATCTCGACAGGAGGGTCGACTCCCCTGCTTTGTCTGGAAGGGGTTCCCGACCTTCCGGTCGCACCTCAGGATGAGGCCGGTCTCACGACGACATTTCAGACGTGGCATCCTGGCTGCTGCCACGTTGCGAAGCACCCCAATTTCCCGGTCCCCTCTTGATAAGAACCCGATGCCCGGACACCTCTCCGAACTCCACCCTGTGAATGAAGTCAACACGAAGGGGCAGTGACTCGCCAGTGCATCGTCCGGAAAAAACCCCCAGGTTCCAAATACAGCTCGACAAGTGGCCTCTCTCCCCGGGGACACCTCGAGAGGCGAGCGGAGTTCCATGCCTCAACCCAAGATGAGGCCTGACTCTCCTGTCCCCAGTCTGCAAGGACCCTTCGATCGGAGTCTGAAATCAGAGGAACCCTGAGGTTCCTGCCTCAACTGGAGATGAGGCCCTCTTCCAATGCACCAAACCCAAGCGAGTCCCGAGAGGCCCCTCCCACCTCCAGCTTCCCTGACTTCTCAGAGCCACCATGAGAAGCCCCCTGAGGTCACCTGCACAAGTCGAGGGAAGCCAGGGTTTCCTGCCTCAACCCGAGAAAGACCTCGAGAGACCTTCTTCAACACGTCTCGAGGCCAGGTTCCCCTCCCATGACTCGAGAGCAATGACGCGCTCCCCCTCGCCACTCGCATGGAGACCCGACTTCCCTGGCGCTCCACGAGAGGCTCACTGACCTCGCCGTCGTACCTCGTGAGAAAACGCACCCTGGGCCCGCCACTCGAGCACCACCCCGAGACTTCCCCCGTCA
>NW_011385741.1:9639-10417 GCF_000754665.1 Bison bison bison
CGTCGTACCTAGGGAGAAAGCGCACACTGTGGCCGCCGCTCGAGAACAACCCTGAGACTCGCCCGTCATCGCGGAGATGAGGGCCTTCGTCTCCTGCATGGCCTAGAGGCCAACCTCGCGACCTCTCTCCAAACGCCTCAGGAGGCTTGACTCCCTTTAGTCCACCCAGTGAGCTCCAAGAGATACCCGTCGCGACTCGAGAGCTGAGCGGGGTTCTTTGCTTCCACTCGAGATGAATGCCTGTCTCCCCGGGTGCGTCTGGAATGCAACCCCGAGATCCCGGTCGCCCCTGGAGAGGAACATTGGCTTCTGGACACAAGCCTAGATGAGGTCTATTTTCCCTGCACTCACTCGAGAGCAATCCCCAGCTTTCCTTCGCAACTCGAATGGAAGATTGGACTTCCCTGGGCCACCAAAAGAGGCATCCTGAATTCCGCGTCGTAACTCGAGAATCCCGCCGCAACTCGAGAAAAACCACGTGGTTCCCCCGTCATCGCAAGATGAAGCCCTTTCCCGCTACAGCGTCTCAGGAGAAGTCCCACGTTAGGAATTGGAGGTCGAAACGGTACTTGGCACCCTTGATGCGCCCCACCAAGTTCCCCGGCATCCCGGTCTCCCTGGAGAGGAACACCGAGGTTTTCCGGCACCACTTCCTCTGAGCCCCTTCTACCCTCCTGATCTCGACAGGTGGGTCGACTCCCCTGCTTTGTCTGGAAGGGGTTCCCGACCTTCCGGTCGCACCGCAGGATGAGGCCGGTCTCAAGACGACATTCCAGAC
>NW_011385742.1:0-776 GCF_000754665.1 Bison bison bison
GTTTCATTGTGAGTTTGTTCCCTGTGATACGTTTGTAGTTAGGAAGATTTTTCTGGAATAAAACTGTTGAACCAAAGATTGATTAAAAGCAGTTTCTTCTACAGTTCAGTGTTTTAGTATTTAGAACTTTAGTATTTAGTATTGAGAAAACTATCTGGTTGGTGTCCTTAACTTCAGTTCAAAAGGATTGATTTTTCTAAGTAGTGTAAAGAAGATACCTTATGTATTATTACAAGAATTAATTTTTCTGTAGATCAGATGTTCTTGTCACATCTGAATTGAACTCAGTTGTCTGAAGATCGTTCTACAGTTTGAATTTTGGTCATCACCTTTTAGAAGAGTAAAAAACTACAGTATGAATATAGTTTAAAGCACACTGTGCCTTAATTAAACAACGGTGTATTTTCATTGTTTTAAAGTACCATATTTCTTTTAAAAACTATGAGGCTGAATTATTTTGAGGAAAATGTTAACTCTTGGTTCTTTCAATAAAATGGAACTTAGGTGTAAAGCCAAAATATCTGCTGTGAATACACTGGGAAGAAAGAAAGAAGTGAAAAGATTCCTCTCCTGTTTTACCTCTAGTAAACAGATGTTTTGAATAAATTGTCTCACCATCATAAGACGAGTATGAACTCGTCTGTTTGGGAGTCTTTCTATATATTCCACTTATTTAGATATTTTCTTGAGATTTTTGATAGAATTTAAGGAAAGCAGAAATATGCATTTGAGGTTAATAAAAGGGGCTGTTTTCTTACAGACACTGCCCAAGTGTT
>NW_011385743.1:0-672 GCF_000754665.1 Bison bison bison
GACAAGTATCAAAACCAAATATGGCAGGGACATGGGCATTATCAGACCAGGAATGTAAAACACCGATGAGTAATGTGCTAAGGGCTGTAATGAATAAAGTATACAGCATGCAAGAACAGATGAGCAATCCTCAAAAAACAAAACCAAGAAAAGGAAGACTGAACAAAACAGAACAGAGTATCCAAGGACTTAGGGCAACTACAAAAAGTGTAATGTATGCACTATGGGAAGGAGAGGAAAGAAGGGAACAGAAGACATATTTGGAATAATAATGACTAGACACTTGCCCCAGGTTAATGTAAATGTGCCAAGACAGATTTAGGAAGCTCAGAGAAAAACAGGACAAATACCAAAAACAAAAATGCTATACATTGGCAAGTTAAGAAAAACCATAGATGAAGAAAAAATCCTGAAAAAAGCTGGGGGGGAGCACCTTATTTATAGAGAAATAAATAAAAGAATCACAGCCGACTTCTTAGAACCCATGCAAGAAAGAGAATGGAGCAGAATATTTAGTGCTGAGAGAAAATGATGTTATTCTCTCTGCTCCCTCCTGCTTCATCACCGTGGCCCCTAAGCCACATCGTAGGTGCCTCAGTACCCGTGGGAACAGGTCCATCTTGCAGCCCATGTCTCCATCAGGGCTCCGACTAACTCCGTACAACCTTTTAA
>NW_011385744.1:0-653 GCF_000754665.1 Bison bison bison
ATTGTATCATTTGAAGTTTGTGTTTCCTTGCTGATTTTCTGCTCGGTTGATCTATACATACATGTAACTGGGATATGAAAGTCTCTGACTATTACTACATTGCTTTTAATTTCCCCTTTCAAATTTGTTAGCATTTGCCTTACGTACTGCGGTACTCCTATGTTGGGTACATAGGTATTTATAGAAGAAAAGGAGAGAGATAAACATCTGAATGCAGAGTTCCAAAGAAGAGCAAGAAGAGATAAGAAAGCCTTCTTCAGCGGTCAATGCAAAGAAATAGAGGAAAACAACAGAATAGGAAAGACTAGGGAATCTCTTCAAGAAAATCAGAGATACCAAAGGAACCTTTCCTTGGCAAACCTTGGCTCGATAAAGGACAGAAATGGTATGGACCTAACAGAAGCAGAAGATATTAAGAAGAGATGGCAAGAATACACAGAAGAACTGTACAAAAAAGATCTTCATGACCCAGTTATCATGATGGTGTGTTCACTGACCTAGAGCCAGACATCCTGGAACGTGAAGTCAAGTGGGCCTTAGAAAGCATCACTACGAACAAAATAGTGGAGGTGATGGAATTCCAGTTGAGCTATTCCAAATCCTGAAAGATGATGCTGTGAAAGTGCTGCACTCAATATGCCAGCAAATTTGGA
>NW_011385745.1:0-669 GCF_000754665.1 Bison bison bison
CACTTATTCCATTTCTAAAAGCATGACTATTCAACGTAAGCTTCAACTTAAATATTTTGGTGTTGCTCTGTTATCAGTAATATTTAGTTTAATATTTGAGCTTTCTAAAACCTTAAATCAATAAAAATAGCTGACATTTTTATATCACTTATTATGGAGTGCATTGTTTAAAAATGTTACTTATATTAACTCATTTAATATAGTGATCTTACGAGGTGAGTGTTATTATTTTGTCCCCATTTTACAGAGGAGGACACTGAGGCACAGAGAATTTAAATAATTGGTTCAGAGTGGTGAAGTAAGATTCCCAGCCTAGACACTCTGGTTCCAAGGCTGTGCTTACACACCACAGTATACTGCCTCTCACCAGAAGAGGCCTTTCCAGTAAGAGTTCTAGTTCCTTCTGAGGAACTGGGAAAAGATACAATGTTTTTTGAGACCAGTGGCTTTTATTTACTTCTCTGATGACCTAAATTCACATTTATGTAATTTTTCTAAGAGGAGCTTATTAAATTAATAAAAAAAAAGGATCATATCATGCTAGTGCCAAATGCATTCTAACTGTTAACTCTACTATATGCTTTTTTCTGCATTATAATCAGAAATGATGGGAAATATGATGTTAAAATGAAGGTAGACCTAGAAACTCAACTTAGAAGTCACAATGCT
>NW_011385746.1:0-687 GCF_000754665.1 Bison bison bison
CACTGATCACGTGGCTATCATGCACGGATCACGTGGCTATCATGCACTGATCACGTGGCTGATCATGCACTTATCACTTGGGGTATCATGCACTGATCACGTTGATGATCATGCACTGTTCAGGCGGCTATCATGCACTGATCAGGTGGCTGATCAGGCACCGATCACGTGGCTGATATACACTGATCACGTGGCTGATCATGCACTGATCACGTGGCTATCATGCACTGATCACGTGGCTGATCCTGCACAGATTACGTGACAGATCATGCACTTATCAATTGCGCATCATGCACTGATCACGGGGCTGATCATGCACTGGTCATGTGGCTATCATGCACTGATAATGTGGCTGATTATACACTGATCATGTGACTGATCATGCACTGATCACTTTTCGGATCATGCACTGATCACGTGGCTATCATGCAATGATCAGGTGCCTCTCATGCACTGATCACGTAACTGCTCATTCACTGATCACGTGGCTGATCATATAATGATCACTTGACTGCTTGACTGATCATGCGCAGATCACGTGGCTATCATGCAGTGATCAGGCGGATGATCCTACACTGATCACGTGACAGATCATGCACTGATCACATGACTGATCATGCAATGATCAGGTGCCTATCATGCACTGATCACGTAACTGCTCATGCACTGATCAAGTGCCGATCATGC
>NW_011385747.1:0-940 GCF_000754665.1 Bison bison bison
ATGCATAATTGCTTCTTCTAAGGCGTCTACTCTCATCTCTAATTTCCTATCTATAGCTTCCTGTGTTGCTAGAGTTAAAGAAACAATTTTAGACATGGTATCAACATATTGGGCAGTATGCACTTGTTGAGTCAATGATATTGCTGCCGCAGTAACAGAAGTAATTGTTGCTATCAAAGCTGATATTCCTAGGATAAGCAAGACCACAAACCGTCGCGATCGCATTAAATCCTGCAGTTGTTGTAACACAGTAAGACCATAGCTATCATATAGGCACCATAAGATAGGATGGGCATTGTAACACCACAAAGGAGCAAAAAATTACATTGAGGGTTTAAACAAGATGAAAGCATACATTGTTCACAAGTCACTACGTTAGGTCCACCTGAATAATTCATGCCTACATTAAGTTTGTTGAGTCATTAGTAAAAAGGAAAACATAAGGCAAGGGTGGATAAGACTAAAACAGAATAAGTAGAATTATTTCTGGTTGGAGTTCACGCTGCAGCAGCCCTGTCAGTCTCGCCGGGATCTCAATGTTTATCTTGTTTCCCCTGCTGGCCGGCGCCGCGCTGGTCTGGACGGCACTTTGTGGGTGCACTCTCTTCTCTGGCCCTCACTCGCTGCACAAACTTCTTTGCTCTAGGTCGCGGGGTGCAGCGAGGAGGGTGCGGGGCGAGGCTGGAGGCGCAGAGGCGAGAGCTGCCTAGTGGGCGGGGCAAGCGAGTGCACTCCGCGAACCTGGCCTGTCTGGAACCCAAATTGGTGAATCTGCGTCCTGTGGAAAAATACAAGCACATCCTCGACCGCTAGTTAATAATAAGTCAGGACCCTTCCATTGTCCTGAGAGAAGGTCCTTCCATTTGACTAATGGCTTTGCATTCAATTGCTCTGGGCACCAATGGCGAAGCATTGCAGTAGTTCCGGCGGAATCGGCATT
>NW_011385748.1:0-730 GCF_000754665.1 Bison bison bison
GAACACATGGACAGATATTCCATAGCGATGGGAAGACTTAAGATGGCAATACCATGGAATGCATCTTCAATCTGAAATGAAGATTCGATATGACTTGATCCCTCAGAGCTTTTGTGTCATCAAGTGTTATGGAAGGATAAAAGAGATCGAGAAAGCTGCTGACATAGACTTGGGGCGGGGTGGGGGGGCAGTAAGAGTACCCCCTGCGGGTCTTTAGCCCGATGTGATGCAGCCACTAGCAGTCTGCTAAGGAAACAAAGGCAGTGTCTCAGAGCATGACACCAGACCCCCTCACCCACGACATGCATTGAGATAACATGGGCAGCAGGTGAGTCCTCCGGGCTAAAAAATGATTGACATGAATCTTGAAGAAAGGCAGATTCCAGGCAAATATGTCATTTCCTTAACATAGATGAGGAGAACAAGGTAGGAGGAAAACTTACTGTTTGGTTCAGGTCACTTCTGAGCCTTTTGGGGGAACCGACCTGAAGCCAGAGTCTAGCGGAAATACACAGGCTTTGAACATCGCTGAAGACCAACATTTCCTAAGGAAAAAACGCATTGCTTAGCTCAAGGTTTGTCTGGGAAATTCTTACACATCAGGAGATGGCTCCGAGGTGGATTTCTACAAAGAACATCCATGCAAAGGACAAGCCTGCACAACTCTGTGCACATCTGCCCCCTCCCCCCCTCACAGCCAGCAGCATTTCCAAGTGACCTCCTAAGGCCT
>NW_011385749.1:0-521 GCF_000754665.1 Bison bison bison
CTATTGTGCAGGGACCAAGACTTGGGCTCAGGACTGCACTGGAAAAAGGTGATTCCATTACTAATGAGTGTAATGCCTATATATAACAATTAGGTGTAACTAGTCCATTGTGCCATTTAGGAGCACCTCAAGATGCAAGGCAAATGCAAGGAAGTAGGAAAGGGGGAATTAACAGTACCACAATTATAATGGGGGGACTTTAATACCCCACTCACACCTATGGATACATCAACTGAAAAGAAATTAGCAAAGAATCATGAGCTATAAATGTACTTGTGTGTGTTATCTGCCTTTACACTTACTGTAGTGCCTCTAGTATGGCAGGAGGAGATACTATATAGTTGGCCATATTTAGTAGTGTCAGGAAGTTACCTAGAACAATTGGTAGAGTTGGGAAATTGATAGAAAAGTCCTAATACAAAGATGTACCTTCTAACTAGTGCTATCTTCCGTTTCTTAAGTGGAGAAGTACTCACCAAGAAAGTAGAAATCCCAGATATCAGGTTATATGATCTCATAAT
>NW_011385750.1:0-612 GCF_000754665.1 Bison bison bison
CCCCACCCCTCGCCACTCACCTGCGGCCGCGGCGGCCGCGGGGCTGCCCTGCGCGGCGGGCGGCTTCATGGGGGGCTCCGCCGGCGCGTGTCGCTGAGGGGCCGGAATCCTGCGAGGTCTGGGCGCTGGGGTCGTGCAGACGTGCGTGCTGCTCGCGCCGTCCCCTCTCCGGGCAGCGTCCCGCTCAGTCTGCTCCCTCGTCCGGCAGTGCTCCAGCCGCGCCGCTGCCGGCACCGCGCGCCCGCCCGCCCTTTCCCGGGTCTCCTCCGCCCGCGCGCCCCGAGGTCTTATAGCCGCGGGCGGGGGCGGGCTGGGGCGGGGCCGCGGGAGCCCGGCCGCCGGGTCTGTCCCCACCGCCGCGCCTCGGACGCCTCTGTCCCCACCCCGGGCACCGGGCAAAAACCGCCCTCGCCACGCGCGCGCCGGGGAACCGCGGTGACGCCCAGTCGCCCGAGCCCGGGTTACAGCCCCAAATATTTACCCGCCGCTTCCCCCGCGCGCCCTGACGACGGGCCCCCACGGACGTGGCTTTGGCGACACCACCAGAATCCCCAAGACTTTGCGGCTGTGCCTCCCTGCCGGTGCCCTTAAGCTCCTCCAGCCTCCGTTTCC
>NW_011385751.1:0-519 GCF_000754665.1 Bison bison bison
AACTAAGGTCCCACATGTCTTGTGGCCAAAAACCAAAACATCAAAGAAAACAAACAAACAAACAAAAAAAAAACAGAAGCAATATGGTAACAAATTGAATAAAGACTAAATAAAGGGACCACCTCAAAAAAAATTAAAGAAAAAAAGAGGTGGGCTTGTTTTAGGTGATTTGGGTGAATTTTTAAAGAAGCAGAGCTCTGATCTGGATTGGATACTGTCAGGAAGACAGGGAATTCCTATGACAGTATCTTAATAAACCTTTTGTATAGAGAGAATAGAGTAGAGTGAGGTTAAAGCTACAATTGCTGAAAACAAACAAAGAAACAAAGCAAAGGGGAAAACAAAACCCCCAAACTAGCAGTCACTCATACTAGCTAGGAGAGGGATACACGGTGATTTGTACAGTGATTTTGCTTTTGTCTGTGCTAAGGAACAAAAAATCATGAAGTGGCCTTTGTTTTGTCTCACTTTATCATGATCTCAGAGTGACAAGATCTCATGATCTCACCTGAAGTTGGC
>NW_011385752.1:0-588 GCF_000754665.1 Bison bison bison
AGGCAGGGGTCCTCTTCCAATGCCAGAAAATTCACCAGCTGCAAACAGCAAACCCCTGTATTCTTCCAGGGGCAAGGGGGATAGGTTGGGGGGGCAGAGCGGGCAAGGTGAGGAGGGCAGGAAGCAAGCTTACTCTCAAGTGATCTGCACTTGAAGATTCAGCACCTGCTGGATTCCTGGGGTCCTCATCATGGATTTCATGCTGAACTCCAGGAGCTTGATCTAGGCAAGGGCTCATGCTTTCTAAAACCATGTCGGGGTGCTAGGTCACACCCTGGTCCCCCTCTTCTCCCTTCCTTCCTCACTCCCCCTCTTCTCTCTCCTTCCCCTTTGCACCACTTAGATTATATCTCAAGCTTTCCCTCCCACTGCCTTTACAGTCCTTATGCACACAGATTCTTAGGAGGAGGGAGGGTTTTAGAGAAGAAATATGTGTATTTCCATTTCTTATAAGGTAACAGTCACTGAATTAGAAAAAAAATGAAGTTCAATAATGAACTTGATCTCAAGCGCTAATAAACAGATATAACATACAAAAATACCGTTCTTATCAAATCAACATGTGTTCACCTGAAATTTATAAAATAT
>NW_011385753.1:0-510 GCF_000754665.1 Bison bison bison
CCAGGGGTAGAATGAAATACTTGTTAAATAGGAGTACGAGCAGAGAGTGATTCTTGTGAATCTTCTTGGGACCATGATGAGAAGGTGATGTCTGAATAAGACTGTGAAGGATGGAAAGAGGGTCTGTGGCAAAATAGTTCCCATTCAAGGCACTTGTATTTCTATCAGCTGAACAGTTTTCATCTAAGCCAGAAAGAAGAAAGAAAAAAAAAAAAAAAAAGGACAAGAAGACACAAAAGAGATTTGAATGGATGATAAAACTCATTCTTTACAAAGATAGTTGGCTACATAGGGTAATGGTAACCAAGTAACCAGACAGTATCTTGGTAAACATTTGGTTTGGGGTTTAGGGCAGAGGGACTAAGTTTGTTTTTATTCACTCTCTGCTAAAGGCAGTTGACTACATTTATTTTGTCCCACCAGGGAGGAAGGAAGGGCATGTCAGTTTTTCAAGCGGTTGTTAGTTGACAGAGAATGAGTTCTACTTCTTTCCATTCGCTGATTTTTCTT
>NW_011385754.1:0-609 GCF_000754665.1 Bison bison bison
CCATGACATGTAATTCTTTTTATCCATTGCTGGATTCAGTTTACTGATATTTCACTAAAGATTTTTGTATCTCAATTTATGAGAAATATTCGTATGCAGTTTTCCTTTTCTTGTACAGTCCTTTATCTGGTTTAATATTTATCATAGTAATACCACATAAAAACACGTTGAGAAGGGTTTCTTTCTATTCTATTTTTCTGGAAGGGATTATGTAAACTTGGTATTAATTCTTCTTTAAATGTTTGGCAAATTTGTTTACTGAAACTGGGCATGGAGATTTCTTTGGGGGGAGCCTTATATTACAAATTGGAGTTTCCCAGGTGGTGTGAGTGGTAAAGAACCTGCCTGCCAATGCAGGAGACATAAGAGACGTGGGTTCGATCTCTGGGTTGGGAATATCCCCTGGAGGAGGGCATGGCAACCCACTCCAATATTCTTGCCTGGAGAATCTCCATAGACACAGGAGCCTGGCAGGCTATAGTCCCTAGGGTCTCAAAGATCGGACACAACTGAAGCAACTTAGCACACACATATACAAATTAAAATTTTTTAGTGGTTATAGGAACCTTTACCAGCCTATTAAATCTTGACTGAATGGTGGTAGTTTGT
>NW_011385755.1:0-554 GCF_000754665.1 Bison bison bison
GTGGGAAAGTGTAAGCAGAGGCCAAATCAGGCAAACCCTTCTAGATGATGATAAGGAGTTCGAATTTATCCTGAAATCACTGGGAAGTCACTGAAGGGTTTTAAGCAGAGAGAGAGCAGAACCAAGTGTGTCCTCTGAAAAGAGAGTCCTGGCCATCTGAAGAATGGAGAATGGATTGACATACGACAAACAAAAAAACAAAAAGCAAAAAAACTGGGAACTGAGGCTACTGAGGAGACTAAGTGATAGATAATGTTGGTCTGGACTTAGTAACAGAAAGATAGGAGAAGTAAAAGGATTTAAAGATGCTTTTGGTGATGGAATTGATAGAATATTCTTTAGCTAGTAAGTGGCAAAGCCCAGTCATTTGATTCCAAATCAAATACATTTTAACATACATTTATAGTTACATTCTTATTTAACCTAGCTACCTATTAGCCACTAGATACTGAGATAGCAAAAATAACTCCAAGTATAAGTCAACATTGCCTTTCAAGAAATGGGAAACAACTCAATTTTATAATCTTTGGATTTGTTGTTGTTGTTGAAAACAG
>NW_011385756.1:0-526 GCF_000754665.1 Bison bison bison
GGGTTGCCTCTGGCCGGCCAAGTCAGACAGAAAACAGCAGAACGGAGGGGTCGGGAAAGGGTCCACACGACGGGGCGTCCGGCGCCAAGCCGCCAGGGCGGGCTCGGACAACCCCACAGGCGCCCGGGGGGGCCCCCAACCCTCCCCCAGGGACGCGGGGCAGCGCGCGCACGCGCCGCCGCACACGGCCACGGCCCACACGACGGCCGTCGGGTAGCCCCCTCCCGACGGCCGCGGCGGCAGTGACCGTGGCGCGCCACGCCGCGCGCCACCCCGTCCCCTCGGGGGACGCGGGGTCTGGGGGGAGACGGGAGGCAGCTCCCGACTACTCCCCGCGGGCCCGACCGCCCCGAACCCCAAGGCGGACGGGCGACACCCCCCCCCCAGGGGTCTTTAAACCTCCGCGCCGGGACGCGCTAGGTACCTGGAAAGGGTGAGGCGGGCGAGGGGCACGGCACGCCCCACGGGGCCAACGCCCCGACGTCGACCCCCAACCGCCGCGTCCCCCCACCGGGCCCGCGGCCGC
>NW_011385757.1:0-716 GCF_000754665.1 Bison bison bison
AGTTTCCTTGTCCTTTACCCAATGTGCACCTGTAAGTGCATTAGCTAGTATAGTTGGTATGCAAGAAAAACAAGCAGTAGACTTGGTATTAGCAACATAAGACTCTTGAGTTAATAAGTACTTTCTTTGTTGTAATCCACTGCACCTTTGCTCCATGAGAATGTAACTCTGTTTCCTGAGGGGGACTGCAGACTGGAAAGATAAAGGGAAAGCAGGTTTTCAGGTTGACCAACCTTTATCAAGAAAGAGTCACAAAATGTTAACAGGTCACAGGGCCAGAAGATAATGTACATAACATAAGACCCTTTTGGGGAGAAAGTTATGCAGAAAATGTCCTGGTTTCGATAAAGGTAAAACTGATGGAGTGTTGAGCTGATTCTGCATGACTTTGTATCTTTCACTCCTGGAAATGTGTAACTCAGGGTATAAAAGCCCCTTTTCAAAATAAAGCTGCAGACCCGTTTCACCTAAGCTGGGTCTCCCGGTGACATTGTTTCTTTCTATTTCTCTCTTTTTCTCAGGCAGATTCACTTGAGCCCAGAGGCTCTCTGAGTTCTACTTTTTTTGCCAGGGCTTACTAAAACCCAATCGAGAAGGCACTTTGCATCTTCGCTCCATTCAGAGGGCGCCCGTGGCCTCTGTGAACAGAGAAAGTCCCGTGTCAGGGGCTTCATTGGCTTTCTGCGTAAACCAGGGAATATCAGCCTCTTTTTCTC
>NW_011385758.1:0-896 GCF_000754665.1 Bison bison bison
AAATGCCTCAGGAGGCTTGACTCCCTTTAGTCCACCCAGTGAGCTCCAAGAGATACACGTCGCGACTCGAGAGAAGAGCGGAGTTCTTTGCTTCCACTCGAGACGAATGCCTGTCTCCCCGGGTGTGTCTGGAATGCAACCCCGAGAACCCTGTCGCCCCTGGAGAGGAACACTGGCTTCTGGACAGAAGCCTAGATAAGGTATCTTGGCCCTGCAGTCACTCTAGAGCAATCCCCAGCTTTCCTTCGCAACTCGAATGGAAGATTGGACTTCCCTGGGCCAACACAAGAGGTAACCTGAAATCCCCGTCGTAACTCGAGAATCCCGCCGCAACTCGAGAAAAACCACGTTGTTCACCCGTCATCGCAAGATGAAGCCATTTCCCGCTACAGCGCCTCAGGAGAAGTCCCACGTTTATTATTGGAGGTCGAAACGTTACTTGGCACCCTTGATGCGACCCACAAAGTTCCCCGACATCCCGGTCTCCCTCGAGAGGAACACCGAGGTTTTCCGGCACCACTTCCTCAGAGCCACTTCTACCCTCCTGATCTGGACAGGAGGGTCGACTCCCCTGCTTTGTCTAGAAGGGGTTCCCGACCTCCGGTCGCACCTCAAGATGAGGCCGGTCTCACGACGACATTCCAGACGTGGCCTCGTGGGTGGTTCCACATTCCGAAGAACCCCGATTTCCCGGTCCCCTCTTGATAAGAACCCGATGCCCGGATACCTCTTCGAACTCCACCCTGTGAATGAAGTCAACACGAACGGGTAGTGACTCGCCCGTGCATCATCGGGAAAAAACCCCCGGTTCCAAATACCACTCGACAAGTGGCCTGTCTCCCCGGGAACACCTCGAGAGGCAAGCGGAAATTCCATGCCTCAAACCCAAGACGAGG
>NW_011385759.1:0-1094 GCF_000754665.1 Bison bison bison
GATCGAGTTGCCGGAGTCGGGGTCGTGGCCCCGCCGCCGCCGCCGCCGCCGCCGCCGCCGCCGCCGCCGCCAAAGGGCCCCTCAGCCGGCAGGCCGGCAGGCCGGCAGGCCAGCAGGCCCTGCAGGCAGGGGCTATTGTCTGTGGGCCCCACCCCACCTTCCCCACCCTCCCCTCGCAGGGCCGTCGCCGGATAGCTTCATTCAAATGCAGAAAGCTTTCCTAGTCAAGTCAGAGCCTCTGACTTCGCCTCGAGCTTCTCTCTATTGAATGGTGATCCGCCCCACCCAGCCATTCCATGTCTCCACCTTGAGACGGCCCCTTCGGCACCGCGCGGAGGAAGGGGGCTGGGGGGTGGGGGAGGAGGCCGAGGGACAGTATTCGCCTCGTGTCAGGCCAAAGGAGTCTCCTCCTTTTGGTAACCCAGGAAACCCCGCTCACGCGTGTGAGGATCACGGACGTGCGTGGAACAGCCACCGTCCCTTGACATCTTCCCCTCCGTGGGAGGAGGTTTTCCTCCCTGCCTTGCCTTTCAGAGGGACAGAAAAAGGAGGGAGGGGGCAGAGCGTTCCTCTGGCGCTGGCCGGCTCTTAAGTCACTTGACTCCAAAACACTCCACAGGGCACGGAGGTTCACGTGCAGTGGGGTGGGGTGGGGTGGGGTGGGGTGGGGACGGCGGCCTACTCCGGACCCCACCAGTTTTTCCCTCCTCTTGACACTTGCCTGGAACCCATGAAAAGCTGAGCTGGTGACTGTGTGTGTGAGTGCGTGCATGTACGCGTGTACATGAGAGACGGCGCGTGTGCGTGTGCGTGTGCGTGTGCGTGTGCATGGACGTGAGAGAAAAAGAAAGGAAAAAAAAATATAATAATAATAAATCCAAGAAGGAAGGAAGGAAGGAGGGAAGGAGGAGGGAGGGACGAAAGTAGGTTAGTTCGTAGGGGCCTCCGTGTCATGGCAAGAGTTTCTGAGCACAGATCCTCCGTTCAGGGAAACAGTGATCGTATCTCCTCTCAGGAGGACCGTGATGTCGATGGACGGGTGCGGGAAAGCAGGGCCGTGGGGTGCGAAGCCATCAGGTTTTTTGTGTTTTTTG
>NW_011385760.1:0-607 GCF_000754665.1 Bison bison bison
ATGTTCAAGGGTGGGTGTCCTGTCGAGTCCAGAGGCCTTGTGAATATCAGATGTCCATCAGCGATAGTTTTGATGCTGCAGTTGCAGAGAAAATCTTCCATGCTGAAGGGTTTCTTTATTCTGTCCTATTTTAGGATGGTCTGTGCCGCCTGAGAGTTTTACTCAGGCCTGGTTGTATATTAAAGTAGAAAGAGCCAGAGAATGCCGGCAAACCTGGTGACTGCTCACACTTGGTGACTGCTCACACTTGGATTTTATTTTAAGTACAAGTCAATCCTTGATTGACAAGGACACGTTTGTTTTACTGTACAGATTCTGTTCCATGGGACTGAGAATACTAGATATTCAGCTGTGCTTGTTTTCACCTACATGTTATAAGAACGTGTCTCATCTACCACTCTTGCTGAACTAGGTTTGCATGGATTCTGTATGTTATATGTATCTCTGGGAAGAAATTAGTACCAATTTCCAGATGTATCCCTTCCATGCTACCAGTGTCCTCTGCTATCCATAAATTTCATGCCAGGTTGGATGCTCACATCACCTTTGTGCGGGTGCTCACTGCTCTGGATTTTTGTATAGCAATTGTCCGTTGCATCCCATAATG
>NW_011385761.1:0-634 GCF_000754665.1 Bison bison bison
CACAGGGTCGCAAAGAGTCGGACACGACTGAGCGACTGAACTGAGGGACTAAGACAACATACTCCAATAAAAATTTTAAAAAACAACCACAACAAAAACAGGCTGAAAAAGCATCTCACCTTCCTTCTTTGCGACAGAGCATAACCACAACTTGCAGAAACCCACTCTCCTCCCCCTTTTCCACCCCCTGCCCGTGCCCCGCCTCTCCTCTGTCCCACCTCCAGCCCTCTCACCCCCGCCCCCCCGCCCCCTGGCTCTATCCCGCCCCCGCAGTGGGTTCCCACGCCTGCAACAGCGGAGGTGACAGTCAGAAGCACAGACAGACTTCACCCGAGAGTGGCCCACGGCACCCAAGGCCATGACCGCAGACCCCGGATCCCACCTCACCCGGGGATGAGCTGGGGGAGCCCAGCCCCCCGACCCACCTGAAGCCCAAAGGGCCCCGAAGGCCCTCCACACACTCTGGAATCAAAACACAGAATCCCCGGGTGAGCCTCAGCGGCGGGTGCCCAAGGAGATAAGGACAGACACACGTTCACCCCAGCAGGCCAGCTGCTCAGCACCTTCTCCGAGGCTGTCGCATTCCAACCCAGGGGAGCACACACCCTCTGGGGCCAGCGACTCCACTGGGGGC
>NW_011385762.1:0-598 GCF_000754665.1 Bison bison bison
CTAGATGAGGTCTATTGGCCCTGCAGTCACTCGAGAGCAATCCCCAGCTTTCCTTCGCAACTCGAATGGAAGATTGGACTTCCCTGGGCCAACACAAGAGGCATCCTGAATTCCCCGTCGTAACTCGAGAATCCTGCCGCAACTCGAGAAAATCCACGTGGTTCCCCCGTCATCGCAAGATGAAGCCCTTTCCCGCTACAGCGTCTCAGGAGAAGTCCCACGTTAGGAATTGGAGGTCGAAACGGTACTTGGCACCCTTGATGCGCCCCCACAAAGTTCCCCGGCATCCCGGTCTCCCTGGAGAGGAACACCGAGGTTTTCCGGCACCACTTCCTCTGAGCCCCTTCTACCCTCCTGATCTCCACAGGAGGGTCGACTCCCCTGCTTTGTCTGGAAGGGTTCCCGACATTCCGGTCACACCTCAGGATGAGGCCGGTCTCACGACGACATTCCAGACGTGGCCTCGTGGGTGCTTCCACATTGCGAAGCACCCCGATTTCCCGGTCCCCTCTTGGTAAGAACCCGATGCCCGGACACCTCTCCGAACTCCACCTGTCGAATGAAGTCAACACGAAGGGGCAGTGACTCGCCCGTGCAC